>NC_056476.1:21556901-21856901 GCF_008729295.1 Plectropomus leopardus | reverse complement strand
CAGCATTGTATCCAGTTCTCTTTACACATCCATGGAGACTACTGTGAGCACAAACTTAGCTTAGTAAAACTGAGCACCATTAAGGCATTTCTGAAAATAACCAAGATGGCTACAGTTGATGTGAAACTTTCTGTTGAAGTACTTTTTTCAAAGTCTGATGGCAAAAAAAAGCAACATTCGTTCACATATTGATGCTATATGCTATCAAAGTTCATCTCTGCATGCTGTAGTTTGTTGACATTCGTCCAAAGCTCAGCACCACATCACATATTTTTGATTGCTTGTAGGTCTATCCATATTGTGTCCAGAGGTATTTTGGTCTATGGCTGTTAATAGCACCCATTGGAAATCAAAATTCTATTGCAAGGTATTTGCAGTTGTAATTGGTGTGACAATGTCAGGCTAGCACAATGTGGCATGATCATGACACATCACATCTAACGATGTAGTTGTGAGATCAACAGAAGCTGGACTGTAAATCAAAACCTACATTGTAGGAATCTACAGAGGGACACCAATTGACCTCTTGAGTTTCCTATAAATCAAGATTTACAACATGTCAATGAGGAGTTAAGGTAGCTGCATTTTAGGAAAAACCCAGATGCTGCAGAGACAGGACACAGTGGAGGAACTGGGTTACACCTTCCAGTATGACTGAATTTGCACACTGGAATGCCATAAAAAGAGCTACTGAGAAAGTCTGACCTGCTGGCACAGTGACCCGGTAGATGAAAAAAATGCTCAGCTACAACATTGAAAGCTACCAAGATATGGTTAAGATCATGGTTTACATCTGACTACATCTCACCCTGAAAGTTCACAACAGCTGACACAGCAGAAAACCTGACACTGAATGGACAGATTTAAGTCTGGATAAGCATTGCTGTTTGTTGCATGGCTGAGTGGTGAGTCACTTTGTGAAGCAGGCCAGCTCTCAGCGGAGGAAACAGCGGCACGGAGGGGGGAACATGCTTCCATCCAGACTCTATCTCCATGCAGATATTACCGCGTGAAGTCTAAAGCTTTTTCCTGTCTTGCCTCCGCTGACAGACACCTGAGGTTTCTGCTGACTGGAGACATCCTGGGACGACTGTCAGCGGCAAAGCCAGGGTCAGAGATCCTCAGCTGGAAAAGTTGGCCAGGATGAGCAGACTTTGTCAAAGGCTCACCATTGTCATGCATATTTTAGAACACGAAGTCAGGCAGGGATGGACTGGAGAGCGCAAGAAGGCCTACAGTCATATTTTCCATTGATATCAAAGCCATGTGGCTGGATTTCATGAAATAGTTGAGGCAGTACACTGCATTTGGCAGTGTTTAATAGAAGAAATGTGGATGAACGGGCTGGATATGTTCTGCTGTGATGATGTACAGTATATTATGATGAAAATTATGTACAGTATGTTCAGATGTTAACTGCATATATGGCCTTTTCGAAGTTCCCATGACTGTCGGCTATAATTTGGATCATTTCCTGCCATGTTTTTACAAGAGTGCATGGCATCTTTAAACAAACGCATGTGATACGAAGTGATATAAAACTGCACATGAGCAAAAGATGATCCTGATCTCATGTTGGCAGATTATCAGCACCCATTCGCCACAAATGCACTGCACTGATTTTCTTATGCAGGTTGTCTTGGCAAAGCATCATATTTCCCATCCTTTTCCTGTTACAGATTCTTGCAGCGACGCCAATATGTTACAGGATCCATGTAAATATGCGCAGTGATGAGATTTTCTGCTCTGCGGACCAGAACTGTTCATAACTAGCTAGTGAGAATCAGCAGACCTCGTAAAGAACAACAACATTACCCTGCTCCTCTGGAATGTCAACTTGGACAACATGGAACCAAAGGACACACAGGCTCAACACAGATAGCTCCTTCACTATCCTCCACTTGTTGTTAAACACAAGTCTGTTCCTCATTCTTTTTTTTCACTCCCCATTATTTCCATTATCATCATCTCAAACACAAATATAGCTCGGACCGGCCTAAATGTTCAGATCCTGGTGGCTGATGAAAGTGCTTTGCTTAATCACCCTCTTTTTATTCAGTCGGTGATAATTACGAACACAAAGGGAGTAATCATTGTTCTAGGCTACACAAGAGGTTAGAAAAACAGCAACGTGTGGATGCACACAGGAGCCATTTCATTATTCCAAAAGGCTTTGCACACCTTTAATCCCACACAACTGTGAAGCACTGGCCCAGAGAAGACAAAGACTGATAAGAGGTTTAGAGCACCTACTGCACATATGCTTAGAAAAGCTGCACCAATAATAACCAATCTTATCAGCGTTCAGTTTTAATTTGCAATAATTAATTATAATAATACCATACGTACTGCTAGCTTAATAAGAATACTACACGAACAAAATAACAATTTCTATATCAATTAGTCATGCTGTGAATTTCTTGAAGAAAACTTTTTTTTTCTCGCATGCGTCCTCGGAAAACAGAAAACACATTGGTTTATTGATTGATTGGGGACCACATTTAAAAATAGCAAAACTATGTTGTATGCACATACAATTTTGCTAAAACCTCAGTGGTTGATGCACTGATTGTGAAATTCTTGGCTAATACTGCTACCAATGCTAAAAACAACAATACGGCCCATGGCAAACCCATAGGCTATAGGCTATTGTTTTAGTTGGAATTTATTCATCATTTATTCATTCACATATTCATTTTGTGTCCCTCTCTGTTACTTTATTATATTGCTGGGAAAACACCGACAAATTTCCCCTTCGAAAAACTCTATTTATTCAAGTTTCTCGCTACATTTTACAAGAATGCATTTGAACACATCATAATAACATTGTGATTCACTTTCACTCAACAGACATTTTTACTGAACAGAACTTGAACGCATCACAATGTAACTCAATCTAACCCCAGTGAACTGTTAGATACAGCTATTGACTGCTAACAGCTAACATTAACCAGAGCTCCTCCTGCTAATTTCAACACAACTTCATTATTCAAAACATAACATTATCAAAAGAAAATATAGTGCATCCCCCGATGTGTTGATAGTGAGTTTATTGTGTCCTTTCATCCTAAAGGTGTCCCTGGGAAGATCTCTGTTTGTCCCAAACATGTTTTTATTGTCCCTAGATGACATGATGCTGTTGTTCTCAAGCCCTGCTTTTTTAAGCAGCACAAAACTGATATGATGCAACAGAAAAATATCAACCACAGTGGTGAATGTCATCTTATTTGCTGATAGGCCGATGGCAGTAAACAAGGTGAATATCGTCCTGTTTGATGTCTAGCCAATGAATCTATGCATCCCTACTGTTAAAAACTGAACTGAAAGTGAAACTTATCTGTGCTTTCTTTGAAGCCAAACTCCAATACAAAGTATATTTCTGTGAATATACATAAATAAGATTTGGATTATACTATACTTTACTGTGACGGTATGCAAACGGATGTTTTGCTTGTTTAGTCATGGTAGTGGATGCAAGAAAAATAAATTTTTCTTCTCGAATTCAAGGTAACAGAGAGTAAGTTATTGATAGACAAATGATCACTTTTTGGGTGAAGTTTTCCTTTAATGTACTGGGTTATGTGAAATACTTTTTTGATTTTATTTGGTGTTTGTAGAGCAATGATTATATATTTTTTTCCTGACAGACAAAACCACTTCATATAAAAGGCACAACATCTGTGGTGTCGCAGTTTTACAATGCTTATTATTATGTCGAGCCACTTCAAATTAGAAGCAAAAATTAAACTGTTTTAACCTCATTCTTACTTTGCACGTTATAAACAGGCAGACACAAACCATGATCAGGACCGGCCTGACCACTTTAAGCCCAAATGAACAAGAACAGGCTAAATTAAAGCTGGCGCCGCTGATTTGCACTTTGGATCATTTTCGCACAACCAAATATGTGATGGCAACTGATGAAGCCCATACTTGTATTTAAAGCCACTTCTTCTGCTGAGGCTCCACTCCAGTGTCATTACAACACATTACCATTGTCGTGGAAAATAAAACAGGTCCAACATCACACAGACGGAGCAAAACCACCGACTGGCTCTGTATATATGTGTGCACTTGCACCATGTAAGTCCAGTAACATAATACCACAATGTAAATAACTGGCGCTACTACACTGTGTCCTGTAACTGGAGGAGCATCCGTGGTGCTGTTGTGTGCATGCTTCTGCGGTGATTGACTCATTTTGGGGCACGAGGCCCAGATGTCTGCTTTGGAAAACAAAACCTAAACAGATGAATATGGTAGAAGATGGCAAAACACATGTCGGCGCATCATGTTAGTCCTCCACTGCCTTTGGTGCTGCTGCTTAAGTTTGACAACAAGCTAATTGTTGAAGATTTGCATGTGTTTGTGGAAAACCATTTACTTCAGAGTACATTAGAGAAAACATGTTTGACGAGAACTGAAAGCTGAGTTTAAATCACAGGAAAGGGCACTTAAATGCTTACCTTCTGGTCCACTATGGAGCACACCAGGTCCTTAACAGCAGACAGCGACAGGTCACTAGCCTCCAGGTTCACCGTCTCTCTGGTCAGCCCTATCTGCAGCAGGAAGGACACCCCATGGAAAGAGCTGCGGGAGTTGGTGGGGCTGGGGACGCTGTGACCACCGTTGGACAGCCGCGTGTAGAGCGGCCCGGGTGGGCTCGGCGACGGGGAGGACGACGAGGATGGGTGGTGCGGATGGAGAGAGTGGAGGAAGGCTCGAGGTAAGGATGGGGGAGAGGAGGCAGACATTGGGTTTCTTCCAATGGCAACGTGGAACGCTGAATAGTGGAGGTTTTAGTGAAGGCTGGCAAGGAAAAGCACAGTTGACTCTTGGTAGGGGGAATCTTTGGTCCTCATCAGTGGTGGTGAGTCAGCACTGTGACTGTGTTTTCATCAGAGTGACATTGTTTTTTCATAAATTAAGAGGGTAATAGGCGGTCCGCCCACCTGCACAACACACAATCTAGCTGGGCAGGTGATGGGGAAAAAGTCTGTGAACAACCCGCAGTAAAATCACTGCAGCAAGCTTCATATCCTGGAGTGGTGCTCCTTCTCCTTACTGAAGTCAGTAATCCACTCTGACCACAGGAAGCCTGTCACCACAAACATACACATACACAGACAAACACACATTGTGCTATTTTTATGATGAAAAAAAGTATTCACCTATTTGACTACAGTGGAGACAGTAAAGGATGGGTGCACATTAGAGCCTCTCATTCTGTTGTGCTGTGGGGCAAATCTGCACCACCGTATGAATGAAACTGCTACTTTTCTTCCCTTTGTAGACACATTTTAGTTGAATTCATGTTGAAAAAACATGTTGCAGCCAGTCTGCCTTCTTGATTAATACATTTGGGAAATGGATTTCAAAAAGCTTGTATTACAGAGTCATACAGGCTCAGCATTTTTTTTAAATACAACAAAAATTTCATTTGCTTTTACTAGAATTGCAGCACTCCAGGAAGACTGGGGGCCCATTCATATGCTTCTAGTGTGATCCTTGAATAAACAATAAACAATATTGTTTCTTAAACTTTCTCCAATATTAAGTCCTAAGTTATCACTTAGATTTTTTTTTCATTAATTGTGATTTTCCAGGTTAACCTTTTTTAAAGATAACAAAATTCTCATTTGCCTCTGCTAGAATTGTTTCATTAAAAGTTTTTTCTCCTAGATTATCTCCCAAATGATGCTTACCAGGGTTTGCTTTAAGATAACATACTGTACAGGCTATTGCGTTTAATTTGTTCATGTTGCATTTCATTTGTTTTAACTCTGAGCTACTGTCGACCTTTGTTGACTTTGGTAAACTCAACAAAACTATTACAACAACACGCCTTTATGCCCGTGCGCAAAACAATTAAATAATAGCCCTGGAGACGTGTAAAAGTTGATAAAGCGTATCATTTCTGTGTTTACAAGAATTCAAACTCTACAAACATCTGGAGCCAAGGCTTCTTAACATCTGCACCCCTCCCACTTTCGATTGGCTTGCTGGCAGAACTAAACCCGAGTGGAGAATGCCAGCAAAACAAGTTATACAAGACTTGAATTTACACATTCACGGGACTTTGTGGAAACTGATCTCTTCACATAAAGCCCAGTTTAAGGCCAAACGTCGCCTCGAATAGTTCCGAAATGATACTTTACCTTCACAGTCAGCGAAGGGCGCTTTTCTTTCCATTGTGAGTTTGCTGAAGAAACTTTGTAACTCCATCAACTGAGGAAAGCGGAGCCTGAAGTTTCAAAGTCTGCACTTCACACACAAAAGCGCAGCGTCGCAACTTACGCGTAAATAATACCTACATAAGTTTCACATACAGGCGCGCTGAGACTGACCGAGCCGTCCATTTATTTTCTCTTATCTTTTATTCCAGATTGTAAATTCATGCGTATCTTATTATCCTTCCAGCTGTGTGTCTACTCCCCCTGCTTGACGAGGAAAAAGAGCAGCGACCGCCGTTGGGGCTTGGAGTCTTTTTATCATCTCCGCATAACTGACTTTCCATGTGTGGGAAGGAAAAGTTGAACTACAGTCCCAGTGAAGCAATGGCGCCTCCGATGGAGCCCGAGTCAATGCGCATGTGCTTTTCTTTTCCGTTATTTCAACTTGGCCATGCCAAGAGAAAAAAAACTCTGTTCTACACGACCCGGATCGGTTTGAAATACACTGGTTTCCAAAGTGGGGTCCTCAGGGGCCCATAAAGGGGTGCCCCTATGCCCCCAGCAAGATGAGGAGTGGATTGATCTCACTTAACCTTAATAAACACAAAAAAAAATAGAATTTGTGTGCTGTCTCAAAATTCTTAAGAAGTTTAAATGGAAATATTGTATGTTGTGGCCCATTTTGTATGTTGAAAGACCCTGAAATGGAAAGTGTAGGTTTGATTTCATACTTATGAGGAAGCTATCTGTTTGAAATTGAAAGAAAAAACAGGAAGGGAGACTTGGATTTTGCAAGGATGCTTACGTGTTATCTAACTGCCAGCTCATGTTGATGAACTGATCAACACAGTAGGTTACACAACACATTTTAGGAACTGGTCCATTGTTACACTTGATATGTGAGATTCTGCTATTCAGTAAAGACATGCTACCTGAAACTCAGTGAAATATGTATTATGAGTATTTATGAACTCACACGCAGGAGCATTTCTAGGAGTGGAGGACATTAGGGGCATAGCCAGGACCTCAGTAGGGGGGTCCAGAGGGATCCCACAAGAAATTCTGTTGAACAAGTTTTTCTTTTAACATGATTTTTTTAATGCACTCTGGCCCCTTTTTTACACTTAATACTCCCCTTTATTTCCAAAATAGTTACAAATTTTGCTGTTAAAAATCTCAGTATATATTAGCATTGAGTAAAAACAGTATACTTTATGATTGCTCTAATTAAAATGTTTTAACTAGAGTTGGAAAAATCGTTAAATCTATCAATTTATGTTAACAGTGGTGGAATGAAACTAAGAAAGTATGAATGGAATGATAGATTATTAAACCCGGGGTGTTTTATTATTATTAGGCCTATTCTTATTTCTGTCAACATATTTTGATTCAGGGCTTTTTAAGAAACGTTTGGGACTGAAACCTAAAAAAAAAAAAATGTCAAAGCCTAACAATGCCACTGCTTACATGCTCTCAAATTTAGATTTGATGGACTTGCACAATTAATCTATAAAGTAAAAATATATGATGCTTTCAGACTGTATCCAAACATTGTTCAATTCAGAGTCAGTGTGAACTCAGAGAAACTTGTATGTTTACAAAAAATAAAGATGTGTAACAGTCAAGGGAGTTAATTTATGGAAATTAATAATGAAACTGACAAATATAAAACAGAGCTATGAATGCCAGAGTGCGCATATGAATACTTGTCTGAGACTTTGGGATATATAGAATATACATACACTGTGTTTTTCTTGTTTCTTTAATTTTCATAATATATGAGGAGAACAGTAAAAAAAAGTTAATGTAAAAAGGTCAGGTGACTGTTCTGGGGGGTTGCAAAACAAGGTAGGCACTTCAAATAATTTTTGTTAGCACTGGGGAGGGAGTTATGTTTCATGATTTAGCAGAGGGTGATACAACTTTAAATGGTTAATTTCTTTTTTTTGTATTTATTTGGAATATCATCTGAACCCCAAAACCTGCAAGTAAGTTTTACAGGCATTTTTTCTTTAAAAATCACCAAATCGTATCATTAATCACAGCCGGAAACTGTAAAATATATTATTTATGGTGGATGGAGGGCCATGCATTTTCCCCCAGTCACACAGGGAGCCTCAAGGGAAAATGTATCTCCAGGGAGAGTCATGATATAAAAATAAATAAACAAATAAAGTCACACACCTGCCACCTCCCTACTCTGATACGGTCTGAGTACAGTCCCTAATTCAGCCTTCTCTGTCAACATTAACATGCTTTAGTTTGTCTCTGTTTCAAAAGTCATGTTATTCTTATTATATTTTTTTTTTCTTGTATTTGAATTGTGTAAGTAAGACAATGACCAGAATAAACTAATCTAAACATAAAAAAATCAGCAATGATAGCAAACATAATGCAGTTTATTGACAACAAAAAAATCATTCAAAAACAAATCAATACTGTGGAAATGATGGGTCTATTCTCTTTGCCCAAGCCATGAGGCCTCCGCTGATGTCTTTCACTGTGATACTGTCCAGTTCTGATCCGCTCATCTTCTCAATAACCTGCACCGCCTTCTGAGAGTCGTTACCCAGCTTACAGATCACAAACACTGGAGGAAAGAGCGGAGAGAAAACACTGCGGTTAGTTTGGTTACTGGATTGTAAAAGAATACTATGCAGGATTTTTCTTTAAAAAAAAGAAAAACTCATATAGAAGTTATTCATGTCAATCATCACTTATGAGCCATCAGAAGTGTGTGGCAGTGTATTTTTCTGCAGAGACTCTGCCCTCTGCCTGTATTTAGTTGTTTTTTTGTGCTTATGGGCATGTACCCCCGCAGTGCTCAAGTGAGGTCAGAGCTTTACAAAAAGGTAGTGACCAAGTGACGAAATAACACAATATCATCGAGGTGAAACGCTGAACCAGAGTGAATCTAGGGTTGGCTTCATCTTTCAGTTTTGCTTGCAAGCATGTTGACAAACAGAAACCGATAATTCTGCACAGTATACCTTTAAAGACTTAATATGCATCAGATTCACAGTATTGATTATCTTCAGTACAATCAACCTTTACTTCTCTGTATGATAAAAAAAGAGAAACACTGCAAGGGACAAAAGGCTGCACACATATTACAAATATAACATTAAATGAACAGAGGTGTGCAAATCATAAAAAACCAAGACTGTATAAAGGCTAAATTTAGTTCATTGATAAGAGAGCTCCACAACAGTGAATATCCAGAACGTCACCAAAATAACATTCTGAATATTAATTTCTCTAAAGCAGGCCAGCTGCTCAGGCTGACTGTACATGTTTTGGAAAAGGGGTCACCTAGCAACCCCATTACAACCTGTTACTAGCCGTCCAAAATAAGCCTGCGGCCCTGCAGTACGAGACCACACAGTGAGGGTGAATATGCACAAGTGGCTCTACGTGCCTGTTCATTTCAAACAACACATACGGACCCTGAACGGTGTTTTGACACGTTACCTGGAGGCTGGCGATCGCCCTCCATCTGCTGCTTCAATTGGCTGATTCTCTCCTGAAGTAATTGGATATGTTCACTCTTCCTCTCCTCTAAACTTGAGAGGGGAATGTCTGGTACCAATATAAGGTCAATAATCACACAGCAGTGGGAATAGGAGATTGATTTTGTGTCTCCATCTCGAAAAGGATACTGAGAGAGAAAGGTAGGTGGCATATATCGACCTCCACAAGAGGGCGCACATCCAGCAAGAGATGGGGCTCTGCCTTGTCTATTATTGATTTATAATCCTAGAATGACATTAAAACAGTCATTAATGCACAAAAACTTTATAATTAAGGAGAGGTGTGGCTGTATCTGTTGGGGAAAAACATTGATTTACATCAAAAGCTAAACAGGGAAAACAATATTATTCACAGCAAATGTTTCTTGGATTTGTATTTGTGGAGTAACGTGAACATTTTAACTGCTTTTCCTTAAATCACAGGAAACAAAACTGCTTTATAACTGGAGCCCCCCTGCACAATCTGGATTACAGCCCAATCAATCATGATCCCAATCTCTGCGCCTAATGACTCAGCGGGTTTTGAAAGCACCAGCTCTCCAGAAACAGATGCAATCCACCACCACTGCTCTCGCTGCCAAATAGAACATGTTATTCTTTCCCATAGAAAATCTACTGGCACATTTTAAGTCATTTCCCATTTGGGGCTGGGTCAGCGCTGAGATGTAATCAGTTTATGAATGTGCATGAAAACTGAGAAAATTGTGAGTAATCATACAATAAACAGCACTAAATACAGGGAGTCACGCAACGGCCAACTGTTCTGGACTATATATTCACTACCTGTACTGTGATCCGCTGATCTCTGGAAAGGAGGTTGAGTCTGCGGCACTGAAACACATGGAAAATCGGGCAATGAAAGATTTTTCCAGTGACTCAAGAATAATGACTTGTACTGTGTCTTATTAAAGAGACAGTTCAGATTTTTTTAAGTGGGGTCGTACCCATAGATAGTATATTAAAAACATTAGAGGTCAGTCAGCACACTCCAATTTTGGAGAAGCAGGCTGTAGTCTGACACGGAAGCTAAGCAATGTACTGCTGTAGATGGGGGCCAGCAACAAATGTTTTTTAGCCATCTAAAAAAAGTTTTTTAAAAAAATCTAGTGTATGCTATTCTGAGAGTATTTTCACTGCTTCACCTTAATGTCAGAGAGTGATTTTCAATCAGAAGATTAAGCCATAGTATCGCTTTCTTCAGAGCCACACTCTATTATGAAAAACAGTAACTTAACATGGCTGAGCACAAGAGCTGATAGTTCACCACTTTCTCTAACAGTTTTTTAGTGTGTGTTGTTGTCTGATTTTGGTGTTTAAAATAGTTAGTTCGGATTAATCAAAGTCAAACAATAACACAAACTAACCATCTTATTGAGGCAACAGCAGACCAGCAGCTCCCCTGTTCAGCAAGCTAAAATAACAGTTTTTCTGAATGTAGTCTGGTGGCTTTGAAGAGAGCATAGATGGGGAACTGAAGTGGTTAACTTTTTTTTAGGTGGGACTTTTTTTTTAAGGTTGCGTAAATATATTTTGTTGCTGGCCCCAATGACTAAAAGTGCATTGTTTAACTTCTGTGTCGAACTCCAGCCTGCTTCTCCAAACTGAGGGCGTGCCATCTGACATCTACTGTATGTAATACACACGGCAACATGCAGTTGATGTAAGAAACACTGTTTCATATAACTTCAAAAACAAACATTCCTCTTACAATGTGCCACTTATGACCAACCTTATCAGTGGCAGCAGACCCACAGAAAGCCTCATAGTCCACCAGTTGGGTAACACTGGGGTTCTCCCCGCACACTGCACAGCCGGCCTGTTTGGGCCGTAACTTGATGGACCTGAATCTGGCGTCTTGAGCGTCAAACATCACCAGCTGCTGTCCACAGGAAGCTGGCATGCCAGGTGAAGGAAAAAGTTACTTTGTGAAAAATATCAGCGCGCTGCTTGATTCAGAAAATCAGCTGGCACATCTCCGCTTTTGTGTATGAGAATCATAACAACATTCAGCCGTTCCGAGTAGGAAAACAGTGCAGTACTTCCCTGGCTGACGCATAAGGTCCAGGTGTTAGCATGAGCATCACAATGCAAGACAGAGGGCACGATAGGGCATTCTCTGATGTGACTCTCAAATATTAGCACTTTAACCACAGAGATTTCTCATAGGAATGGCAAATGCAAAGTCAGCAGCCTGTTTTTGCTATATTTTATCAGACAGGCACAAAAACACCCTTCCTACCCCTTACTTTGCTACAATAAAAGCCCTTTCAGCAGCTGATTTATGCAGATGACTATCCAGAACTGTGATATAAAGCAACAAACTGCCCAAGGAAGGTACTGTATGTAATGTGGGAGTTCAGACTGGAAAATCAAAGGATACAGCCTTGTCCAGAGGCAATCTTAAGGACTTCCAAAGCTTGGAAGCAGCCCATTATCCCTGGAACTTAAAGAAAAGTGGAAAGTTTTACTAACAGCTATCATTTACACAGACTGCACTCTGTATGAAGTTAATGGCTCCTGGGCAAGTAAGTGGACAAGACTTACCCACTCCTAACACCCCTCCATCAGAACAATTGGTCACTGTCTCTGGGGGTGGGGGTACTGGGTACAGACATCTGTAGCAGGGGCCTCCACAGTAATTATATACTGTCAGCTACACACACACACACACACACACACACACACACACACACATTTTGCTGGTGAAGTGACATTTTTTGCTGGTGAAGTGACATAACAAATGTACTGGGGCTGATGGACTCTACTTTACCTGTCCCTCCATTCTCAGAGCACTTGCTGACACCAGAGGCTTGCCACTGAGCACGCAGGCGTCGTTCACCAGATAACGAGTGGGGACGTTGTCTGAACAATCAGCCACAATGTCATACATGAGATCAGTGAAGTCAAGGTGTTATCCAGAGTTCATATTACTGGTTAGTCACATGTACACATTTCCCAAAAGATTATCTAAAATACTGTTCAAGCAATCATAAGCCTGAATGAGTGCATGGCAGCTGCAGGATAGTTTCATGACAAAGAATCAGCAGGTCTGTGTAGCAGATGTAGGTGGAAGGTTTTTGCTGCAGGATACTGCTGAATGAGTTGCAAGGCGTTCTCCGATGTGAGTTGCAGGTGGTAGGGAACACACTCAACTGTTGAGTTCAACCTGAAGACAGAAAGTCATATTTGAAAAAATTAATTCATTTTCTAAAAGTCACTCCCAGAATGTGTACCGGAGAGCAAATGCAATTTGAGAGATAATTGTAAGTTTACTCAAAAAAATAGAGAAGAAAATAAATGTATTTCTATTGCTGGTGTTACATTTTAGAACAGTGCTAATCTAAATGAAAAAAAAAACATGTATTTCAATTTTGATTTTCAAAAGAATGGTTTTTGTGTTGATTTTGTTCATACTGTTTGTTTTGTTTTTAATTATTGTATTATGTGTATATACAGAATATACACACTACTAACTAACTATCTATCTATCTAAGAGTTCAAATTGGGTTCTCCATAATTAGCAGCTTTAATTCAAACAGATCAGTATTTCAATCAACCATATATTCAATCAATCATATAAGAACCACAATGGTGATTCAATTAAACCAAGAAAGAAACAACTAACAGCAACATGTGAGTTTTAAATCTGACATGGGACCTTGGTCACATGTCCGCCCCCGTTCTTCTTTCTCCCTGATAATCTCTGTCTCAGCTCTCAAAAAAGGGTGCAAAAACAAACACGTTATCTTAAAGACACACATTAACACTCAAGACTTTTGTATTATAAGATGCAAACAGTAAGTTATTAATAATATACAATCAAATTAAGAGGGTGTATGTATACCACAGCACCAAGAACACTATCCACAATATCTACTAGTCAAAGAAATGGCGCCCTCATGTGGTCGTTGCTGTAAAGTGTGTGCGCTAACCACAGTAGGCCCACTGTGAGGGAGAAGGGCACCAAAAACAGCTGTCTCTAAAATAACATGTTTACACAATATTTGCAGACTGGGGAGAAATACACAACCAAATATAACCTGTGGCGAGACTGGAGAGCGCCAGCACGCCTTACGCTGCAACCAAACGGTCACAAAACACATAGAAACACACCAACGATCATGGTAAGAGAACATTTACTAATAAAATCAGAACATACTAATTTGTCTGTTGCAGTTCTGTTTGCGCAGTTTTGGCACAAGTTTGCAGGAATAGATCTCTGAATGGATACCTTTTAACTGCGCTGGCAGCCGATAGAGCCTTGGCTCGGTCCTGGTTCTCCTCTCCATGGAGCACCTGCCTGTGCAGGTTACTGAGCTCCACCGTGTCGTAGTCCAGCAGGCCCAGGCGTCCTGCAGAGACACAAAGACCAACAAGGCAGTGAGAAAGGCGTGAGGAATAACGTCAAACTTGGATGACAGTGGCAAATCATGAAGATTAAACTCGATAACTAAAGTAAGAATTGAACAAAGTGTGCCTTATTTAACTTTCGTTAGTGTTTGTTGCCTTTTCTCAAATTCTGCATCTGCTTTCCTTCATTTTTTCTGGTTTTCCCAAGTTAGATACAGCCAAAGTGTGGTTGAAACTTCACCTGAGGCAACAGGTAGCATAATTTTGACCCCAAAAGACAAGCATAATCATATTAATAGTAAGTCTTAAATTATAAGCTGTGAATATAGTCTTGTCTCTTTACCTAAATGTTCCCAGTGCTCCTGATTTTAATCATGAAACAGCGCTTTCATTATATTTTTCCTTTTGGAAATGAATAATTACGGCTCCGCAGGTACATTTATTTAGTGTACCACCACTGGAAGGTGAGACAGGTTGCTAATTTGAAACGTTGCCTAAAAGAAAAGTCAAACCACTGATAGCTCCACAATCACTCACACCTATATAGCACATTTATTTCAAGGTTAATTTATTTGGCACAAGGTCATGCTGATCATCAGTCGACTAGATTACCTACCGACGCCTGCAGCCGCAAGATACTGTGCCACAGGGCAGCCCAGTCCTCCACAGCCCACAATCAGCACTGAGGTCTTGGCTAAGTTTAGCTGACCTGCGGACAATCAAGATTTACTCTGCTGTGTTCACTCATGCTTACTGTACTGTAAATCACAACAACGCTGTCTGTAGCCGGCCATACCTTGTACGCCCAGCTCAGGCAGAAGGAGCTGTCGGCTGTACCGCATGATGTCCTCGTTGCTGAGCGCTGGTTTGGCTGTCAGGGGGGTTAGGGGTGTCACTTTTTCATACAGCTCCAGTGCTGACGTATGGCTCTGGAATCACACCAGGGAGGAATTATAACAAGTTTAAACAGGAGCTTTAAGCCATGTGGCATCACAGTCCTCAACAGCCTGTCTCTACAATATAATGAGCTACATTTATGTCTCTCTTTACAGCCCATATGTCTGACATAAGGAGCTATTTGGGAAAAGCTCTTCATCGGGAGGGATTTATACGGCTTATAGTGTGCTTATTTATATTCTATTTGGCATTGGAGATTAAATGAGGTAAGTGTGCTCAGTCTCTTGAAATTTTTGGGACTTTTTAAAAACTTTACATTTTTTGTGATAAGGAGGCCTTTATGCATTTATGCACATTTGGAATTTGCTTATTTGTTCAATCAAAAGCATCTGAATTTAGGAATATGTAGCACTGCAATCTAGGATTACATATACTACACGCTGTAATCTTGTACTTTGAATGCAATGTTCGCATGATATTATGTGGGTATTTTGTGATCACACTCAGTAAGTGATTATATACATCTGAGCACAATATGCCCAATTATTCAATTACCCAGTGCTGATAATTTTTTACCCTGCAGCACCTGTAAATGTGCATTATTATGTGTGTATTACTGACAAAACAAAACATCAGGCAATTTATAACATAACGTAAAAATAAAATCAAATAGGTATGACATAAGTATATGTGAAGAGTATAAATAACAGTAATTCAAGACAATTACATAAAAATGAATAATAGACAAAAAAAAGGCTAAATGGGGGTACAAGCATACAAAGGGGGAAAAAGAAACTAAGGGGAATTTAGGAAAGAAAGTGCATAATTTTCCAAAAAGGTTGACATATTTTGTTTCTTTAAACAGAGTGATTTGAGAAGAAATTCTAGGAGAAAAGATACAATTCAGGAAGTAATTCTATTTGAGAATTTAAAAAAAACATTTTGAGTAAACGTACTGTACTTTATATATTCTGTGTTTTTCTGGTGTCCTGTCATGAAGCTCTGATTCATTTTATATTCCATATCCTGAAGCTACACATCATCTTTGGGACATTTAGGTCGGTCACTGGCTATTTTAAAAGCTAGTTTGCTATACAAGTGCCCAGGTGAATTTTTAAGATACGAGTGTGTTGTTTTGTCCCGTGAAAGGTTATTATCGGTGTTTGCTAATATTATATTATACAGGCTATACTGCGGTTATAGCTAGTTTATAGCATAAATGCTGCTCGATAACAAACGATGCCTGGAGAATATAAAAACACATTTCTATAAGACCAACAGATTGTTTGCCTGTTGTAATAAACTTTAGCTTTCAGTAAGACTTTCCTACCTTCTCCAGTAGTGCCAGCTTGTTCTTCAGAGCAGTGATCTCTTTCTCTTTCTCCTCCAGCTGCGCCTTCAGGCAGCGCACCTCTGCGGCCATGGCTGCAGGCACAAACACAACACGTACACTTACAAATATCAGCGCTACTATTCTGGTTTAGCTTGCTAAGTGTGTGACAGGGACATGTTAACATGAAATCAAACCGTGAGTGCAATACATTCGGTATAAGCATGAAACATAGTGCATAAATTTCCGGGTTTAACACGTGACTGCAATGCTGCCTTCATGTGCTCATCGGAAGCTGTGTATTTACGAGTTACAAACACATCAACGACGCTCAAAAGTCGTAACTATAAGTGGGAATTGGGAAATTATCTAAAACATACTGGACAAATCGTAAGAACACCGTCACACAACAGTAGGTGGTGATAATGATCCACCTGGTTGAAAGTCGCCATCATAAAAGAAGAAGAAATCGAGAAATTTCGATGATACCCGAGCGTACCTACAAGTTGTTGCGTTTGCGTGACGTTGCAGGGCAGCAGAAATGGCGGAAAGCATGAAAACAGTGTTAACAATTTACGGTAAAAAGATATATTTTATTGCTTTGTTCCAAGTAGCTATCATTTACTTTTAGTAGTTGCAAGTTTTAGAGTATGCCTCTATTAGCTGTAGCAAGCAAAGCAAACTTTTAACTCTAAAGCATGTTAGGCGAGTAGTACTAATACAAATCAAGACCAACCAGGTGGTTCTCGTACTAATAGTACTAATACTTTTTATACAGAACAGAAAAATACACACTAAACGTTAATGCCAGGGATATATTGTTCACAGTATAAATATAAAACAAATATTACACAGCACATTAATCTGAGTTCATATGAAACGTTTTGAAAATGAGGTTCGTTTTAACAGCTTTTTTTATTTTTTATTGTAGCATATTGGTACACTTATTTTAGGAAATGTTTAAAATTCGATTCGGAGTCTATTTTTTCTTATGTATGTGGAATTTTCCCATCATCAAAATCAGCGGGCCAAAGATAGTAGTGTCCTGGTCCTCCACATTGCCCTCAAAACAAATAAAAATGTATTTTTCCGGTAAATTAATACTTTGTCCCGCTGTTCTCTTTATGTAATGGTCAACATAAATCCAAAAATATTTTATTATAAGTACATTGATAAAATACATGATGGATTGTTTCTTCTTGAAGTCTACAGAAATCGCAGGAGTGTTCATATCAATTTTAAACCTTTTAAATACTTGATAACAACGTTATTTTATAACTTGACGTCTTAAATGCATAAACATGGCGGTCAAAAGTCAGCGTTTGGTCAGGGTTTGAAACTTTTTAAAATTTAATTCAAGTACGCCTAGTAAATACTACCTTTTTTAAATCACATGTAAAGTAAAATGTGGTATTAATGTTAACTGCTGTCCATGTACAGTGACGAGATTAAATTTAAAAATAAATATATAAAATAAATGTGTATATAGAAAATAAAATATGTAAAAAAAAATATCCATGTAGCTCCTTTGTAGCTCCCATGTTCCCACTTTACAACCTCAAAGCATCTGAACACAACGAAGTCGGAAAATCCGACCTTCCGACTTCAATTGAACGCAGCATAAAACCATGTGGTAAGTGACGTGGGAAGCTTGGGTCTGTCAGAAATAATTAAACAAGTAAGCAAATATTTAATGCTGTGATTTACTCTTGGGGGGAGAAAAATAACAAAATTTGTACTAATTTAAATTATTTTTAATATACATTCATCTGAGTAAAGTACTAGTTCCTATATGTTTTATTTGTTATAATCTAAATATTTAGACGCTTACCATTAATTAGAAGACATAAAGGATCCAGTTGGGTTCTGTCTTGAGACCTGTGTAGATGTGTTGATCTGTTGTTCAAAATGAGTAACTATCAAAGGAAAATATGGGGTCACTGTGTCATACCCGTGCGGCTGCTGGCGTGGATGAAGCGCGCGCACACACATTCACACATAGCAGTACAGTGACGCGCTGTGGTTGAGGGAGCCTCGAGTCCTCCCTCCTGCCTTTCACATGATCTGTAAGCTTTCACAGAGGAGAGACAGGAATGTGGAGAGGAGCGACAACAACGATGGCTGAGAAGAGGCACAGTGCCTCCAAAATGCGTTTATTTCACTCTGTGGTCATCTGGGTGGCATTCATCCACTGCACCAATGGAATTCCTTGGACACAAGAAAAGGTAAATGTAATTTATTCACATATTTGAAACATAACACATTGACAGTCTTTCATAACTGTATATGTAGAAAGTCAAAGAAGTGAAACAGTTTTAAAAAACTTGCCATATCATGTATTTTTTACAATTTTATTATTATCTAGCCCACTTTTTATGAGGTTCAAATGCATGTTTGCAATTACTGATCAACTCCAGATCTTTACTTTTTTGTAACTTTTGAAAAATCTCAACCCAATATTTTGAATTGCTTTGTCTGAATTACATGAATTTAAAAAACACTCAATTTTTTTTTATATTGTCTTTGTGTGTGTGTGCATGTTTCATTTTGAAGTGGTTATCTCCAAGACTATGTAATGTGAGAAAGGAGGAAAAAAAATCCCATATTCACATTTGATACACATAATACAGGTATGTATTTATTCATGATATTCTAACAAGCCTCTGCAGTGTTTCTCAGCACTGTTGTGTAATTCTCCTGAGATGCACCTGGGTATGCATGGCCATTCATGTCCCCTCATTTATGCTCTTCTTCTCCTCTCCTCTTCGCCGAGTTGCTATGGCAGCACAGTCATCGTCATTGATCCTCCAATTGCAGGTCTTGGTATTTATAGACCTTAAGTGGACCCCCTTTTAACCCTTCTCTGAACTCAGTGAGTCCTAGCACTGTGAATCACTATGTTCACTCTCTGTGACCACATAATTACATATTTTGCAGCGTGTGCCACTCTGTAATTAGAGTCAGTCAGTTAGGGCCCAACTCGTACCCTGAACAGGTTTTGTTGTGTGAATGTTTATGCTGTGATTGTAATGGACATGTTGTGCCTTCTGTTACTTGTGTGTGATGACAAAGTTAGGAGGAAAAACAAATGTCCACTCTAATTTCCCAGACAAGTCTGAAAACTTTTATTACATATCACACAAAAAATGACAAAAATGTGCTGCTTCCAGCTTCTCAGATGAGATGATTTGCTGATTTATGACAACGTGAGTTGAAAATGTCTGAGTTTAGGCGTGTTGGTTAGACAGTCACGCTGATGTGATGCACATTTTTTCACTATTTTAAGACAGTTTAAAGATTAAACCATTAATCAAAAAAAGATAATCAACTAAATAACTGACCATTAAAACAAGTGTGTAGTAGTGTAAATTACACAAGCAGGCTTTGACTGTGCGCCAGCATTCACCATCAGCTCTTTCCCTCCCGCTCTCTGTCCTTTTCTCCCCGTTCAGTTTGTTACCAGGACAACCACGGTGCTCGGCAGGTGAACTTTGAGACCAAATGAAACCGAATCTACAGGATTGAAGAATCAATATGTTTTTTTAACCTATGGCTGTAGTCAAGCAGGCATTGAACTGAAAAGGCATTGAACTTAAAACCTGATTCTAAATCCATGTTGTGCGTTCCTTAACAAGCACCGTCCACTTTTCTGCTTTTCGAAATTAGCCCTCGAGTGTATTTCAAAGCCCATCAATCAAAAGCTATTCACGTGTGTCTCTCTGAGGAGGTGTTAACTTCACAGCTCATGTAAAACACAATAGTTAGATCAACCTGACCTCCAGATCAAATTGTTTCTTCTTTATGTTTTTTTTTATGTTAACATGTATGACTCTTTCAGACACTGAGTGAGGTAACATGCACATGAATGATCTTTTTATGAGGCTTATCCAGGTTATGATCATATTCGGTTTATGATGTTTACATGAGCACAGAGAAATCAGGTTATTCACAGTCTGCATATTTGGGTTTCTCATAAATAGAATATGGTGTTTACATGCTCAAAGACAAACAGGATACTCCAAAAAACACGATCATTAACGGGTTATTCGTGTCCATGTAAATGAGCCGATTGTTAGGTCGGTTATATGTATTGAAAAAATTGTCTTTCGATTCGCAATGTAAATGCGGGAATTTAAAAAAATTGACTGTTGGCACACTTTGGGAGTGGTTTCCATCAATGCTAGTGTTGTGAAACACTGAAATCTGATTCTTTACGTCTGTCATCCACATTATTGCTCAACTGAAATGCATCATAAAAGACTTCCCTATTTTTATGCGAAAAAGTTGATGTGAGACTAAAGTAAAGACTGCTTTTTTAAAAAAAATATTCTATGATCCTTAAGCAAAACTGTATTAATAGAGAGGTCACAACAATCTGATCTCTTTGATCACACGGAACGGCATCCTAAATATCAGTTGAACCTCTTTTTTTTACACATTTTTTTTAATCTGGTTTGTTTCCTCTGTTCAGCTCCATCACAGAGCTCTCACTCTAACGCAAGAAGAGATCAGTACTGCCCTGTCTCATACTGATCTGGAGCAGATGTGGCAGAGGGACCTTAGGCCGCTGCTGGTTACCAGGTATCCGGGCTCTGCAGGCAGCCAAGCTGTGCAGGAGGTGAGTGTAATTACAGGCTAACATATCATGGCTGGATCACTTTCAGATACAGACAAGCTTGGACACAAAACATGTAATTTCCAACTATAAACTGTGAAACATGCACTGTGCCATGTCATTGTCACGGGACCCTTATTCTGAAGCCTTAGTAAGATGCAAAATGCACCACTGGACAGAAATCCTGCTTGTCCAACAGCACATTATCCCCAATACTCCAAAAATACACTCTCTCTCCAGAGAGATCCAGGTGCTTTTTTATTTATTATTTTCACCATGATGGCAAAGCTTCTATACCCTCAACTTTTTTTGTGTCTCTGTCTTGCTTTGCCCCCTGTTGCAGTTTTTTTTTGTTTCTATAGTTGTTTTATGTGTCTTTGCCACAATTTTGAGTCTTTTCGCGGTCAGTACTTGTCTCTTTTGCAGTGGTGGGTAGAGAACTGAAAATCTATACTTAAGTAAAAGTACAGTTACTCCTTGTGGTGGAAATAGCGCTGAAATAGCAGGCTGTAGGGCAGAAGCATACGGGTAAGGCAGAGGTATATCTGGGAAATTTTTACTGCTTAAATAGGCTGCCAAATTGGGAGGGTGTGTTTTTTCGATGGCTCATGGAGAATGAAGTATGACATATGTATGAATCAGTGCAACTCAAACTGACAGCCTAAATTATCTCGCATACATCGCTCTATAAATGGCAAACATAGTGACGTAAAAAGCAGATTACTGGCTCAAAAATGTGCAAAGAGTAGAATTTCAGTTTTTTTTTTTAAAGTAACATTATAAGTACTCTTTCATTAAAAAAAATGAATAAACACATTTTTTACTCATGTGCATTACTTGTAATACGATACTATCCACCCCTGCTCTTTGGACGACATTTGGCAGGTGAAGGCCAGGAGGCCCCTGACACTTTGGCCCCAGGGCCTGTGCCAGCGGACCCGCTCAATGGTCCATCCATGGATAAAGGGCAGTCGGACAAATGGGCTTTTGATCCAATGGAACATTTTTCTGGCTGTTGGGGTTTCAAAATAATGGGCAGTTGAAACAATTAGCAGTCCCCTCATGATACACACATTTTACAATAGTTGTCGGTGAACATTATATTATTGGCAACGTCGTGGTGACTAAATGTATAAATATACAACCAGTACAACCAGTTCAGGAAGTTATCATAATTATGTTTTATTCCTGAAAAAATAAGAGCCAACAGGTCTTAATCAGAGATGTTTGTTTTTCACAAGTTTATTTGCCACAGACTTTGGTCAGCTAATCAGTAAGGTGCTGATGAGTTGAGGTGCGGGTTGAATACTCATAACTAAAAAAGGAAACCTCTGTGTGTGTTCACAGCATATCAAAACTACCCTCGCGTCCCTCGGAGCAGGCTGGGAGGTGACGGAGGATACGTTTGTGTCACAAACCCCATACGGTCCCCTGTCCTTCACTAATCTTGTTGCCACCCTAAACTCATCAGCTAAGCGCCGCCTGGTCCTGGCCTGTCATTACGACTCCAAGTACTACCCACCACAATGGCACGGGAGGGAGTTCCAAGGCGCCACTGATTCTGCCGTTCCCTGCGCCATGATGTTGGAGCTGGCACGAGCCCTGGATGAGGATCTGAAAGCTCAAAAGGTGGTGGTCCTAGCATGCGACTTAAAGCTGCAACATATAATAAGTTAAAGGGTATACTATATATTACTGGTCTGTCTGTCTGTTTGAGACTGTCTGTGTAGACGCCACAAATCCCTCCTGTGTGCGTTAAATCGGCTTTTCAGTGATACTCGGGCTGTTTGGGGGTGTGTATTAGTTTTGTGGTTGTGGCCAGCCCTGACTTGAGTTGTGGTGGTGAATCACAGGCAAGTCATACAACAACAACAACAACAACACCAACTGCAGTAAGTGCAGGGAAAAATAACACTTCCTGACTGGGTATATACATCACTGTATATTTTTCTATTATGTCAGTCAAACATGACAAACAATTAATGTTGGAGTGGAGAAAAAGGAAAGATAGGTACTAACAATACATTTCAAAGGCTTCAAGGCAAAATAGTCTTATTTTAAAGATAAGGCTGTTGTTGAAAAGACCAGAAAACAATCATGCTTTAGTCAGTTTCACTACTTTCCAGCTTTCCTACCTTTCTCTCGCAGAGAAGGAGTAAATCCTTAAAAACTGTTCATGAATATATTGTAGTTTCATTTTATTTAAACGTGTAATTTCCTTTAACAACTGGGCAATGTCGTTTTAAGCAAACGCAACTAAAACCGGGGAAAATAGTGAACTTTGTTAGGGACTATTTTCAGCAGCAGATTAATACCTGCTCGGTTTACTTTAAAATGAACTAAAGTGCCCAAGTTAATGGGTGGTTCCCTGATGTGTTCTCAACAAACAAAACTTCAATTCAGTGTGACACAAATATTTCAAATCAGGCTTCAGCTCCACGGAAAACACTTGTTAGTAGGATCAGTTTGGGCTACCACAGTAACAGCTTTTGTTGGAGAATATATTGTCCCCAAAATAATTGAAATAAATGATATTATTGTCATTTTAAGATCATTTAATGCCACTATTATATTGATCAGCATAATAAGGCATGTACACCCATTTAAAGAGCAAAGAACTTTTGATTCTTCAGAATGTGAAATTCAAATGCGAACAAAATATTAAAATATACAGCGCAGCCAGAAGCACCATGTCTCTCAGCATAGTTTTTTTCTAGTCATTAAGCTTAGGCACTGTGAAAAGTTGGGCACTGCGTCCAAGTCTTATTTTTCTTGTTTTCTCCGGAAAGCCCTGCTGTTCATTATGGCACTATGTTGGCTAAAATGTTGGTGAAATTCTTATGTACTTTATTACTTTATATATTATATTTATTGTAACTTTATTTAAATGCCTTTAGAAAATGTTTAATCAAAACTGAACTTTTCAATCTCACATACACTAAGGTCCCAGCAACTTTTTTATAAAGTTCAATAAAAATTGAATTAAAAAAAACTGAATGAATAAAAATAGCTCCCTGATGTAAAGTAAAAGAAAAAAAAGTTCCTCCATGCTGACATTCTTAGGTAAAAAAATCAGCCATGTAAACACAACAAACAATATCATACAATATATATGCATGACTTTGATAAATCGATAATGTAATTATTGTGACAGACCTAGGATCAGTTTATTGTTGGCCTTTTCCTGTAATTTGTTCACAATAAGAAAGATGTTAAATTTTGCCAGCCTTATCCATTATGCATTTTCATTGAGACTGTCACTAAAATTTTTACATCTAAATTGACTTTTTGTCTTAGGTCTAATTTATAGACCTTTGTGTGTAAACATACCTCTGCTCAAACACAACATCGTCAGCAGCAATGACATTTCAAGCTCAGAAGCTGCAACTGCCGTCTCCGTTTTATGCGGACT
Source organism: Plectropomus leopardus (assembly GCF_008729295.1). NCBI lineage: Eukaryota > Metazoa > Chordata > Actinopteri > Perciformes > Serranidae > Plectropomus > Plectropomus leopardus. The sequence goes on along the minus strand of NC_056476.1, from coordinate 21,832,594 downwards.
GATACAAATTTGACACCAACAATGCTTAATTGCTCCACAAACAAGTGATTCATACTGACAACACTTAGTATTCATGCAGCTTGCTCCTCTGCCCTTTCCCTGTTTCACAGTTGAGCTCAGACCCCTGTCTACTGGGCGGACAGTGACAGGGCCGGTGACAGGGAGAGGTCAGCCAAGGGACGTGTTTATCAGACTCAGCTGTCTGTCACAAAGGTCACTGCAGGAATAGGAATCACGTTGAATACAAATACGAGTAACGAGGAGGTGGACACATCATCAATAGCGTAGTTGATGAATAACATAGAAGAAATTGTAAACAGAAGTGTATTTTGGGGGCTGTTACAACATTATTAGGGATTTTTCACTTAAAAATACCTATGAAAACCTTGTTTTTGTTTTTGTGTCAGTGCAATTTAAAACCACTGGAGGGCAGCAGAGCTCTGATGATGTCCTTAACTTTTTACCTCTCATGCAGAGCTCCAGTCCTGATCTCACTCTGCAGTTGATTTTCTTTGATGGAGAGGAGGCCCTTTTCCAGTGGACCCCCACAGACTCCCTTTATGGCTCTCGCCACCTCGCCCAGAAGATGGAGGCCACCCCGCACCCTGCTGGATCCACGGACACCAACCAGCTGCACGGCATGGTACGCCACAGTTCTTTACTCAATCTTTTCTGCCCAAATCATCCGAGATTATCAGTCACTTAATCACACTCAAAATCATCCCTTTGTTAGTCCTCATCAATTTCAGAATGATCTGCTGAGTCCTGATCCCTGACATACACACCCACACACACCCCAACAAGGGAGGTGCATTTCTTAAATAGTTTTATATTTTTGAAGAAATCTCAAATCACACAGCCAGACATTTAATCATCAAGGAGGCTTTGGTGTCTCAATATAAATATCATTTATTATACAGTCTCTGATAACACAATGTCAAGGTAATTGGTATATAGTTTCTGTATCGCAGCTGCGGAGAGATAGTGAAAGTGTTTATCAACAAATGTAGACATCCCTGTGTGGATGCACCGAGATAAAGCAGACAGTATCTTTCAAGAAAAGACAGATGGGTGTGATTTGTGTGTGGTGCTGAGATAGCGTGCACATGGAGCATTGATGTCAGTGTGTTGCAGCAGCTCTGAGGTGTGATCACTGTGGGAACTGGCTTCTTGTCAGGAACTTATCGTCAGGATGTGTGGAGAGTTTCTCATGAGAGCTCACCAGCATCGTTTTCCCCCCTCATCCCTGTCTGTTTCGTCTCCAATAGGATCTGTTTGTGTTGCTGGACCTGATTGGGGCTCCCAGTCCACGCTTCGGCAACCAGTTCCCCAGCACAATGCACTGGCTGTCCAGACTGCAGAACATTGGTGAATAAGTAAATGTTTTACTACTCTGATGGTAAACACCATGTAGGTCTGTTTACTTTAATGAAGGTGTGCCACAAACTTTTGTCACTTAAAACTATGAGTCGTTTCAATCAGGAGAGACAGGTGAATGAAGATAACTGTTTCATAAAGATTAAAGATGTACAGATTAATGGATGATACGTGATGATTAAGATTCGGCAGAAACACGCTCAGACTCTATAAGGAGATTTTTTTTCTTGTGAGCAGCATCAAAATAAATCCCTGCATAGAGTGCAGACACTGGTGGCAGTGGCTGATGACTTTACTGAGAATGAAAGGCCGATGAATTTGTGAAGACTTAGCGGTGATGGAGCAGTGGAGGATGCGCACAAGGGGGCAACCTATATTGTTTTTTCAGGGCCGATACCGATTATTAGTAATAATGGAACCGATAACCAATATTTGGAAACGATATGCATTTACAATAATGAAAATATTTCTGTTGAAATTTAGACTTTGGAATATAACAAACTCCAAAGCAAAACTTGTTGTTTAAATGCCTTTAGCAAATGTTTAATAAAAACGGAACCTTTCAATGTCACATACAGCAAGTTTCCAGCAACTTTTTTTTTTTATAAAGTTCAATAAAAATTGAATTTAAAGAACTGGATGAATAAAAAAAGCTCCCTGAGGTAAAGAAAAAGAAAAAAAAGTCAAAGTTCCTTCATGCTGACATATTCTTTACATGTATTAATACACACACTTTTTCATTAATTATATTTTATCTGCGATAAAATGCCAATAAAGATAAATGGCAAAATGCCAAATATTGGCCCGGTAATCAACTAGGTCAATAATCTGTCGACTCTTAGTTTACACAACTGCAGCATGAACATATCATGTAATTATCAAGAGAACTGGACACAGCATTAAATGCAGAGCAGGCTGCTGCTATTCTAGCCTTTCGAAATACTATCGGACTGAATAGATCAAATCATGACAGTGAAATAAGTCATTTTATGGGGGTTCTGATGCTCAAAAAAAACTATCCGCTGATTCACACATGAATACAATAATGTCACATCCTTCTTTGCACCAATCAGGATTTACTAACTTTTGAATATGATGACGCTTGTAGGGTGTGTTTACTTGTGTTTCCAGAACTGTCAGTCTGAACTGATGAAGCAAATCAGCTCATTATTGAATTCTTGATTTATTTATAAGTCATAAGGATGTTTTTTTTTCTTTAAACTGAACTAACAGCTGCACTTTTTACTCTGTCTTAAATCCTATATCCTCAGAAAAGCGTTTACACTCTATGAATCAGCTGGTGGATCATCCTAACAGCGTGCAGTATTTCTGGCCCAACATCCCTATTGGCCACATACAAGATGATCATTTACCATTCCTGAACAGAGGTAAATACATCAACTAACACAACTACAGCAAATACAATTACACATATTGTGCAGTTTTGTTGGTTGATCCTCATCCTGCCCCTCTGTGTCAGGTGTGCGCGTGCTCCACCTTATCCCCTCCCCATTCCCGTCCGTTTGGCACACGTTTGACGACAACGAGCAGAACTTGGATCGCTCCACCATCCAGAACCTCAACAAGATCCTGCAGATTTTTGTTCTGGAATACCTCAATGCCAGACCCGCCATCCCTGCTGTCACTTCAAACCCACAAAATGCCCCATAAAAAAAACAACAACTAAAAAAGTTTCTTTCTTTTGATGTTTCACCGTAGTAAAGATCTTCAGCCGCTTATTTATGGACTGAAAGTTTACACTGTATTTAATGCAACAATATGCATTCCTTGAGCTTATAACTGAGATGTGAGGTTGAGACTCAACCCTGCACATCATATGGGCTCCAGCTGCAGAAAAAAACATTTTACATATAGAATTTGTTGAGTGAAGCTTGATGTCATCAATATGGTCACATGGACTTTTTTTTTTTAATGTTCGAACATATCTTGGCTTTTGGAAGCTACATCTTCCCTTCAAGTCCCCAGCAACAAGATCAGTACACAGGATCTTCTGTGTGTTTTCTTACTACACTGCACTCTTTATACCAGCCTAACCCCCCTTTTACACTGTGAGGAGGCATCTTAGTGTCAGTGCTAATGTCTATGATCTGATGCCTCGAAGAAAAGGGGACACAGCAGTGCTATGACACCATTTATTTGACAAATTTGACCCAAAAAAAGTCCAAAATTGGTGATAATTTCATTATGAATTGCTTTTAGGACAGCTGTGCCCTGAAAACTCTTGGTTATAATCATAGGTGTAAATTTCTGGGGGAAACACAGGGGACATGTCCTCTTTAATGTTTAGAACATGTGCATTTGTCTCTCCCAGTAAAAAATATGAAAGTACCAGAGTACAAAAAAGATATTTGCACCGTAAGTTGATGCAGAAAATGCACAAATTGGTGCATAAAATGCAAGAAATTCAGTGTTTGATGTTCAAAAATGTCCTCCAGCATACTCCTGAAATTAAATCTACACCCATGCATATAGTCATAACAAATAACATCCAGATCCTTGATGTTGTGTGATAAATATATACAACATGGCCACTCACGTGATGCTGCCAAAATACATATACGGCGACGTGCATGAAATAGACACACAGTTTGTATTTTAGCGACAAGATACTTTATGTGACATTTCCTTTCGCACAGTAAATCTGTTCAGAGCGAACCTGTCAGGGGCAGGAAGTGGGTTTATTTGTATTACAACAACAATCTTCTCATATCCCCTCATCTTAGATAGTGAAGTTGATAACTTCCTGTGTTGATGTTTCATGTGCCTGCATTTGTTTATTTGACATTATTAGCCCAATCTCAATGTAGATCCCAGAATAATACACAAAGCCAAAACTGGACATCCTTTTGAGGCTGAAATAAACATTGATTCAGAATACAGAGTTTGCTTATCTTTGTGAGTGTTTTGTTTTACTGTTAGGATCTGTGAATGAAGAAGTTGCTCTTTTGTTTGGCCATTGTCATTATCTGAGGCGACCTTTTATTTGAGGAAGTGTTAACTTTTTTCTGTAATTTGAACCTAAAACAACGAGAATGTTGTTCTAACAGATGTGCATCTGGCGCTCAGGTTTTTCTCCGGGCCTGAAAGCCTGGGCCCTCAAACACCACCGCTATCCTCTCCTCCCTCATCTCCACAACAATCCCTTGATTCACTTAATCCTATCAGGGAGGACTTCCCCTTAATTCCACACTACCCAGATCCCCTTCAATCCAGCCCACTCCCATGAGAACTGACTCCCCCGTTTGCTGAAGTCAGACATGTTTGTGATGCCTGGCAACAACGTACACAAACATACTGCATATCTTGTCTTGAAGGAGATTAAAAGTAAGTGCTTCAAAAGGCATTAATCATCAGACACTGTTATCGGTTATATTTTCCACACCAGAAAGTTGAGAAAGCTGTGTGTTTTAATTAATGTTCTGATGGTAAAACCTAAGAGACCCACTGTGTTTTATAGATATAACTTTGCTCCTTTTTTTGGCTTTTATTGTGCTTATCTTCCTCACTTATTTCCAGTTAGGTTTTCTTTAAAACATTTACCTTAGGCATCCTGTTAGTCATCACATAATTATTTGGTCTAGCCACAGTGAAAAAAAATTATCTTTAATTAACTTTAATGTAAAGAAAAGATTCTTATTCGATATGTCTTGGCTAAGTCCACCCAGCAAGGAAACCAGCATGTTTGAACAAGGGGAAAAGAAAAGAAGCACAACAAATTGTTGTATAGCACTGTATCAAGACTTCCAGTAATTTTTTGCCTGTCAGCAAACTGATGCGTGCCCAGGTTTAATAACAGCCGGGCTTTAATCTGCAGCTGATTACAGTGCAGAGTATACAGCAGCTTCTAGCTGTACAGTAATGGAGTGATGGGAAAAGCCGGGACTCTCCCGCACAAGGTGTGTTTCAAGATTGTTATAAAACAATAAGCGAGGAAAGGTTACTTAATGTCACAAACCATGATGATGCTTGAGTGCCATCACCTCCAATGTGCAAAATAGCTATACATTAAAAGCAGCCCTAACTCTTCAAACTGAATTTAAGTTTTAATATACCCTGATACTTATCCTACCTGATGTGATTTCTAATTTTTGTATAATAGTTTGCTGTTGCTGTGCAGTTGCTTTCACCAGTATCAGTGCAACTGATACACATGACATGCAGCAGAGGGGTTCCCCAAGGTATTGATAAATGTCACTAAATAAAATAAAGAAAATGAATATGTTTATATATAATTATATTATACACTAAATACTACAGTACTACTGGAAACTGTGCTATTATATTATTGTACAGCAATGCATATTTTCAGAGTGCTATGCTTATTAAGACAAAAAGCAAAAGTAAATTAGTGAAATTTAGTGTATTTAGGGACAGTTGCAACTTCTGACTCCTATTCAAAGTTAAAACACAAAAATCTGACAGTGGGGTAGCCTGCTGCAACATGACTTGCAATGAGGCAATTTACCAGCAGAGGACAGCAACGAGTCAAATGTAAACGTATGGAAATAAAAAATCTCAGCTGTTTCTGAGGTTTTCCTTACATTATTTTATATCTTGCTGACTGCAGACGGGATTGACAAAAAAAGCTAATATCACATTAATGAGTCATTGTAATGTTAGTAAGGCATTACCAGTGTGCTATGGTGCATTGACACTGACAGATAAGATGTGTAAAGCACATTGTACTAATATTATGCCCTGACATTTCACTGTGATTTGCCATTTAAATTATATTGACATAATTACAGTGTAATTTGTGTTTTTGCCTTACTTTTTTTCCCCGCAGAGGCAACAAAATATAAACTGTGCAGCACATTGTATGTTTTGTACACGCCTCCAGTTTCAAATGAGGGCGGCGAACACACAGAAACCACCAACATCACACCGCTACATTCAGGTACTCTCAGTAAACTCCTGTTCCCATGTCCCCAACTGGTAACTTTCATTGGTTGTTGGCTGTTCAAGCGGTTTTGGTCAAAATAAGTCTAATATGCGAAATGTTACTTTTAATTTTCGTATACTTTTATTGTTTTATAATTTGTTGCTGTATACTGTAATTTTTATTGTAATTTTTACATGTACAATATAAGTTTTAATAATTCTAATCATAGGAAGACAGTGGGCCCCTGAGCACAGATATGCAAAGGGCCCCACCACCTGTCCTACAGAGGAGCAAGACGCAAAGGCTTTGAAGTGCTTTGGCTATATTATGCACCATTTCATGGATATTTTGGTCTCTTTTATGTCATTTTGTTTTTACCTAGTGGCTGTTATATGTATTTTTTTGTTGTCGTTTGGCTATCTTTGCAGTTATTTTGATTGTCTGAAGTAATTTTAAGTCTTCTTTTGGTAGTTTTGTGTCTCTTTAAAGGTAGTTTTGTGTCTTTTATGTGTCATTTTTTAGTCATTTTGTGTGTCCTTGTCCTGTTTCATCTCTACAGTAATTTTGTGTCTAAGAAAAAGAGAGATGACTGGTTGCTCTGTCGACTATGATCAAATGTAGGTCAGAAACTTTTATCGGGCGATCAAGGAAAACAGTGAACAACAGGAAAGAAATACATTTACTCCAAAAGTGTGAAAAACAAGGATGAATTACATTAAAAAGCCTTTATTATAGTGGCTAAATCATTAAAAAAGCCAACATGTTTCGACCACTTGTGGTCTTCATCAGGGCTTTAAAAATATTTTTGTGTCTTGTTGGGGTGATTTAATGTCTCTATGTGGTCTTTTTTGTTGTCCTGTGTGGCTTTGTAGTGATTCTTTGTCTCATTGTGATTGTTTTGTGTCCTTTTGTAGTCACTTTGTGTCTCTTTGTGGTTGTTTTGGTAGTTTTTGTAGTTATTTTGTGCTTCTTTGTAGGTATTTTGCATCTCTATGTGGTCATTTTAAGTCTCTTCCTTGTCAGAGCAATCCATTATAATAAACCTTGATTATATGAATACATGATTACCTAAATAAATTATTACAGAAGGAAAACAACATCATGCAAAATATTATTTTGGTTTATATGTGACTGAGACGAGCGTTCACATTTTAGGGCTTGCTGTTTCGTTATTCAGCACCCAAATTACCATTGTTTTTACCCAGCATTCCCAGTAGCACGTGAACGCAGCAGTGACTCCAGCCCCGGCGGTGAGCAGCGGAGGGGGATTTCAGTCCAGCCTCCTCTCACGCGTGTTCAGAGTTGTTTAGTGGGTGAACACAAACAGACGAACAGCGCGGACCTGTTGCGAAGAATGTAACGGCACCTTTTGTATTTTAATTCTTGAACCTCGCCGCCAAACTTTGGGCCCATTTTTGTCTCTGTAGTTGTGTTAAAGGAGCCATGGAGCCGATAACGAAGTGGACGCCGAAGCAAGTTGTCGAGTGGATGAAAGGTGAGTCTGGAGGAACTTCGTGTGTGGCTCAATTTAACGTTATTCTTCACTGTTTTTTGACAGAAACAGTGCCCCATTAGCGACATTTATGCTCGTTAAAAGCCTTTCTGTCTCAACCATAGACTGTATGGTCTCAACTCTGAGTCGGTGCTCGGTTATCTCGAGCTAGTTTCGTAGAAACTTCTGCTGTGTGACAACATACCTTAACGCAGGAGCTTAACAATGGGACTGCCCTGCTTTTACTTACAGATGTTAGTAAGTTGAGCTGTGTCACTTAAGCTTTCATAGCTGTTTAATCCGTTTGATTGATACCTCTGATAAACTGCTTCTCTGCGTCTGAATTGTGTTGTGTGTTTTTACTCTGACAGTCATTAGCAAACTCCCAACACTATTGTAGGTAAAGAAATGTTTAATTCAGACACAAATACACTAGTTTCCAAACGGTTTTATAGACTGTGTGTCAGAAATTCCGTTGTCAGTAACCCTTTAATACCTGGGTCAACTACAGTTTTCTTGTGCTGCATTCAGGCGCCCTATAGCATTCAAACCTCTAAAACTTGAGAAAACTGGTTTGAAAACAGGGGAAAAACATAATGAGCAACTTGGAAAAAAATTGTCCTGCAAACTGCAAAAAAATTGTAAAAGGTCACAATAAAATGGTAGGAAAATTAGGGGATTAGCAGGTATTATAAAAAAGAAAACGAGGAAAAAATTACCAAAAACTATATAATTCTCTTGATTACATATTTAAATTATATTACAGAACAAAAGAAAAAAAAATCATTTTTATAGCACTTTCTTGATGCTGTTTTCTTTTCTTTGTTTGCTTTTCTTCTTTTAAGGTGTTGCTTATTTTCAGGTAATTTTCTTGGATTTTTTTGTAATATTTTCTGTAAATTTTTGGGTAATTTCTTGTTATGTTACTCGTCATCCTTCCACTTTTTTCATTTAAAAAACCAAGCCAGTTTGCTCAGCTTTAAAGGGGTCAATGCCACACTCTTATCAAGCAGTCTTTTGCCTCAGAGTCTTTCATCTAAGTTTGTTTGTCTAAGTCAGTTTGTTGTCTATTAATTGAGTGAGGAATGACAGTGAACACAGTCATAGTAATTCACATAATTTTACTCCCACTGGTTTAATGAATTAAGTAATAGTGATGTGTAACAAGTACCAACGTTAATGTTGACGTCAGTTTTTAAATCACTCTTCTGTATGGATGGAAATCACCAGAGGATACATGAGTCACATAGAAGATATTAATGTGGTTTTATACACGTTGTGATATGCTGAGTATTGCGAGTATTGTTATTAATTACTTTTTGTCCTTCAAAGGATAATTTAATCTGTTTTATCCAACAAGATAAAGTTTTCAATCTGTTCACTTCAATCAGAAAAAATCACCTAGTGACAAATTATTAGTGTATATTATTCTAGTAGGCTACCAAACATTTAATTTTTTCATTTTAATATTAATAAATCATATCATTTAAAAACAAAAAAATGACACTTGGCAAAATTGTATCGATCCAAAATTGGCAGTAGGGTTGCAACAGCATGAGATTTTCACAGTATGGTAACTGTCTCAGAAAATTTTGCAGTTTCATGGTATCATGGTATTACAGAATTATTATAATTATCAGCCAGAGTGACCCTTAAAGGAATGAAAATGGAAGGGTTATTTTTGGTTGAGCAAACATTTCATTACTATAATTGAAACTAGAAATGTTTTTTTTTTCATTGGAAATATGTTTAAAAAGTCTCCCTTTAGAAAATAAAATAATTTCTTTTTTTTTTTTTAAAGAAATAAAATCATGGTGAGAATTTCCATTCAGTTGCTTTTTTTTAAAAATGTAGATAAGGAAATGTACACTGCTTAATAACCATCAACATTCATATGACGGCATACCTTGAAACCAGTACATGCTGCAATCCTAACTGTCACTCAACGATATAGTAATACAGTGTTGGATCGATTTTTTTCCCCCCACCCGTACTCCCCTGGTGTCTTAAACTTGCTCCCTCTGAGGAAGTTAAAGTGATTTTAATTCCATCCATCATTATACAATCAGACATCTATTTTAGTGTTTTTTTACTCTAACACTCCATTAAAATGACATACCTGTTTCAGGCACTGAGGGGAATACTTGCTATGACATCAGCATGCTCTGATTCTGTGTTCAGTCACAACGTTGGTATGTCCGGATGAGGGACACCAAATGGTATGTGAGTTATGGATGGAAATATTTGGAGTACTATTGTTCCAAACACATAAAAAAGTAAAGTGTGTGTATGTTATATGGCAAAAGGAGTAATGGGCTGTTTATATGGCTAGCGGTGGGATGAAGCTGTCTTTGCTTTTCTCTCACTGTAATTGGAAACTTCTCAAAACAAATTATAGGTGGCTTCCTTTTAATCTCATAATTTGTGTCTCAGGGTCTTTATTTCATTATTTGGAGCTATGACGGTGTTGTAGCTCAGTATGTGCTGATTGAGGCATGCCTGCCAGTGCTCATCTATAGTTGGGGAGCTAAAGGGGATTGTGGAGGGGTTACTGCCAGTGTGTCCAGTGAAAAGAGCCCGGCCAGGCACGCAGGGATGGAGGATTAGTTGTCCACACAGGCCCCATTGCTGTCAGTCAGGTTCCATTGCTGTCAGTCTCCTGCAAATCTGACTCAGCAGTTGTCTCTGTAGGTTTAACCAGTGGCTTTGCAGATCACTGTAAACACTGTAGAGGTGAACTAACTCAAAGGACATCAGCACATTAATGGAAATATTTCTCAGATCCCATTCATAATCACATGCAAACCTGGTGCATGAATGTGGGCCATCTTCATACCACATGATGGGTAAATATTGGGCCACTGTCATTGTTTAACAGGGCTGTAATGAATTTAACTTAATCAAAAGTCACTGCAGTGTTGTTTGCACACTCCAGATTCAACAAAGCAGATGATACCGCCTTGTAAAGTCATCCCTGAAATTTAACTTTCCTCATTGTGGTCTAGCAAGGCTAAATAGCCATTTGCTTTGGTTAAAGGCGTTGTCAGTGGATGCAGACTACAATTACTTAGCAAGAAATTGGCTCTGCCCTTAAGCAGTCAGCTCCACAAAACAAATAAAGCTCTTAACTAGAATTCAAAATGCAGCTCTGCTTGTTGTCATCATTTAAACCACTCCTCACATCACTGAGTGGTAAAGCTGCAATGACTAATCCATTAACCTGCTAGTTGTAAACTATTGTAAAATGAATCGCCAAGTAATTTGATAATCGATTTGAGTCATTTTTTAAGAAAAAAAGTCAAAATTCTCCAATGCCATTTTTTAACTTGTCTTTGACAATAAATGGAATATATTTGGGTTGCTGACAAAACACGATGTTTGATGATGTCATCCTGGGCTTTAGGAAAAATCTATTTTCTGACGCTTTACAGGCCAAAGAACTAATCTATTAATGATCAACACATCAATCGACAGTGAAAATAATGGTTTGTTGCAGCCCTGCTGATTGGTCTGCTAAGTTTTTATCAATTTTTTTGATAATTATCTTGAGGGGGAAATTTAGCTAACACAACTGAATATAAAGTTAATCTACTTTGTCCTTAAAGTTTGGTAAACCCTTAAAAAGTTAAAGTTTCAGCATGTTCTCCATAACTGTTTTTAACATGTTTGTGGCCAATCACTGTAAAGTATGCAGCTAAAGAGGGACAGAGGTTGCCAACAGTGTCCACAGAAAAGACCTTGTGTTGCTGTTGTTGTCAGTGATCGCTCTACAGTACATGGCCAAGACATAGCATGTGATGCTACTTGACTGAAGAACAACTTTGTAATCCCTTTATACCAAAGGCAAGCAGCATCACACCAAAGTAAGACCCATGTCGAGCGCAGGGTCATGGCCTCCTGTTGACCTGTTAACACCAATCGCAAACACGGGTGTTTCCAGAGTTGTTGTGCCTGTGTGAAAGAAGCCAAATTAAACTCTCAGAAAGTGCTGCAGGAAGACATTTGCTCTCCTTTGCCTCAGGTTGTTTTTCTCTGTAGGACAGGGACTGTTTTGTGTGTATTGAAGCTGTTGTTAATCACTTGCATTGTTCAAGGAGATCAAGCAGTGGTTTGTGGATGCTTATTGCCAGTGAAAGGGGGTTTAGTTCTTTCATTTTAAACACTGTTGTTTTTGTTTGGGTACTGGAGATGCCCTGAAGCGCATTTCCTTCACTACAAGCTCTGATCTCCCAGCTGGACATGTGGTGTCGTGTGATAGGTATTCCATATGTCATGTGTAGGACAACTTAGCCGGGGGGAAATATGCACTCAACTAATGACAGCGTTCATGTCACAGCAGTATGTTTTTAAGTCAGCAAATGATTCTATTTTGGGTTTTTGTGACACAGAATTAAATTAGATTTTAACAACTGTATCCAGTGACATTAATACACTGACCCACATACTCTTGTTCACAAAGTCCGAAGTTTAAGTCATATGCTGCTCGTCATTTTCCAAATATAGTCCTGAATTCACATGCTTCAGCTGAGGACGGCTGGGGGAATGTTTAGCCCCGACTCAGCTGAATAGTTTCTCATTCACCAAACACACTTAGTGTTTTTTTTCCTCCCCACTTGTCTGCCTTGTAGTTGCTGGAAGTGCGACTGCCAAGTTTTAACAAGGCATCTCAAACATGCAAACCTGCATAAGTACTGTCTTACTGAGTGGCTTTCTTTCTGTCTTTAACAAGTTCAAACTGTGCAGTTAAGTACTGTACACGCTGGGTATGTTCCAGTGTTTTTTATATTAAATGCTGGCTCATCAAATTTCAAAGCCCTGTATGAGAACATGGACTAGGTGTGTCAGTTTTAATTTTGTATTCAATTTGAGCAAGGAGACATCATCAACATCCTGATGATCTAGTGGCCCACATCTCTCATACCTCTGTCAAACCTGACAGCCCTGTTCGGCCCACATCTATACCAGGCCTAGCTCTATTAGCTAATCAGTGATCTTTATGGAGCTACAGCCGCAGATGGGTGCGAACGTAACCCATATCCAGAAGGCTGATATGAATGGTCAGATGAAGGTTGAGCATGTGTTCCTTCCCACATCATAATAACGATATGTCCGCCCTCAACAGGCAGTGTAAACAGGGCTTCTGATGTCATGTGGATGGAAACATAAGAGCAGCAGCAAAGGTGTGTGTGCTCTATCCTGCCTCTCAAATCGCACCAAAGTGTCAAGGAGGCAATTAGCTCGTCACAGAGGTGGCAAACATTCTGAATGTGTCTTTGTCTTTCACCAAGAGTGTGCTTGGAAAAATAACAGCATTGTGTCTGAGTCTGCTCAAGCTGAATGATTCCACTGATGGGTACCCTCATCAGCCTTATCTGTAGAGATGATATTGAGGTGTCGGCAATGATGGCCCGTGATCTTTATCTGGCGAAAAGAGTGACTTCCTAAACTGGAGTGTGAACAGACGTTGTGCAGACGCCTCACCCTTATTAAGGCATCCATAGCCTCTGTTTTAGTGCCGGCGCTATCGGACAAGTGGAGTTCTATGTTTGGATAGCCTCGACAGGCATCATTAATCCGTTTTAGCAACCCTTGCACTGTAGGCTGCGTGTATATGCATCAAGGAGGACAGGTGTTAAATTAATCCACACATAGGCTCTAAGGAGAGCAGAAATCTGTATGCTCCTTCTGGTGGCCAAGAAACAAATTGAAATACTCAATACAAAGTCAATCTTCCTTTGACATATCTTAGTTAAATCTCCTGTCTTTGTAATTTACCAGTTTCCAGACATCCAGGCATTCAGTTTCTAAAATCGACCCATTGTGCTCCATTGATGGGCAGATAACCATGTTACTTTTCCATAGAGAATGGTCTTTAGAGTTCAGGGGAAGTGCTGTAAGAGGATTCCCCCTGGGGAGAGGTGGCTGAAAGGGATTGCGGTGGTTTCGTTCCCGTTGGCCTTTTCGCGGCCTGTTTCTCACACGGCCTGTTGTCCCAGCCTTACAGCCTCAGGAGCTCTAACATATGTGGACTAATAGTGAAATCATCAATAGTTAATGTCACTGAATCTAGCAATGAGGAGACAAAGACAAAGCAAAAGTCTGTGTTTTATTCCATATTTAGTCTTCACTTATACCCTTTTTCCACCAAAATTAGCACAGATATACGTTTTGTTTTTTTTTAAATGGGTGAACCCATTAATTATGTCTTTTTGTGTTTTTATGTTTTTTTTGTTTGTTTTTTTTTTTTTTTGGTGTGTCACCTTTGGTATCACAGACAGGCCGGAAAACAGGTAAGTAAAAAGTAGAAAGGAGCATGGAGGCTGGTAACTTCTTTTGACATATTTCTCACTTATTCAGTCTCTCATTTAAACTCAGTTCAGACTAATTTGGAACAATGCTCAAACGCTGCTTGGACAAAGACAGACGGTATTTTGTGGTGGCATGTATTTGCATCTAGCCAGTAAGGGGGGTGGTATTTGCATGTCTACCCTGGTGCTGTGTTTCCATCAATGCCGATCGGAGACGGGGCAGATAAATACTGGTGACTATCACAGAGTCATTTGACCGGAATGTGAATGCTGATTATATCCTTTCCCTTTACATTAAAAAAAAAACATGTTAGCGGGTGTTGGTGGTTTTTTTGTGCAGTGGGAAAGGGGCTATAGTGATTGAAAGTAGCCATTTAATGAAGCTTCAAGTCAGTACCCAGTAATGATCTTTCATGTGTGCAGCACTTTTGCAGGGGTCATCTTTTTTTTTTTATCAGTAAGCCAAAATCAGTTTACATTTGCATGCAAGTCCAACGGTTTTCCTCTCAGTGCCTGGAGAGGAGACCAAGTGTCACCTCGTATGCCTGTCAACCTGGGTTAGACCAGTTTGCTTTTCATTCAAATCTAAAATGTGCATTGCAAATCTCCCAGATGATCTCAGCTTAGCAGGACCTACGAGCTATTTGGCCCTGCTCTTCCCTAAGAGCATTGGCCGGTGAAGTGCCATGCTTAAGCCATGGGAATAAAAGCTCCAACCTGAGGTGGCACAGCGGGTGCAAGTGCAAATACGGGTGACATGCTGACTGAGCTCTCGTGCAGGGATGTCAAGCGTGTGCGCCTGTCCACACTCGCTGGTTCATTGCGTGTCATGATTGTGCCTGGAGGCTCACTCTCACAGTCGTGAGATTAAAGTTTTTGTACATTTAATTTCCTACCAGACCTATGCTTTTGCATTGATTCAGAGTCATGCAGAGAAGAAAAAAAGGAAGTGAAAGGCTGTGTTGGTATTGCTATCAAAGCAGTGCTAATGCAGTTATGCTCAAATAACCACAGGACATGAGAGGAATGCAGTCAACTTCTGTTTTTTTTTTCTCTACCAAACCAAACCAGCAGCTCTGTGACTGAGCAGTCAAAACAGGTCACACATGTCCTTTGTTGCATTTGGGGCCACCAGTTGCTTTTAACGGATTTAAAATGCTGTCGAGTTCATGGTCCCCCTTGCTGACCAAATACACACAAAGCTCTTTCATCCAGCCACCAGCTTACACTGTAATGGAGTGTAATGTCATTATCATTATGAAGTGATTTGTAGTTTTACGAACTGTTACCCACTTTCGGGTTTAGCCGGGCACTTGGGTGAATTCCAGATGAGAGCTTTGTTCAGAACGTGTCCAGACTTGTCCATATTTTCCTCCACAGAGACTGAATTCCTGTCTAGCTATTCACACAGAAAAAATGTCATCCCTGTAGGAAATATAGTCTCATGCTTAAACTTTAACAGAATCTACTGACTTTCATTTTTCATTATATTGTTTATATCTGCATTACAACATTGCGTTGGTATGCAATTAGTATAGCACGGAGGCTGTTATTGTTTGTGGATCTCCACAGGTTTTCACCTGCTGTGATGTGTCTCTGAGTCTCTTATTTACTTTTTACATTAGCGAGTGCTGATGGATAAGGCAGCTGTAATGGGTTAGTCTGTTTTCATAGCATTGATGGTAACTTGATGAGCCTCGAGGCCAACTATCAGCATGGCTCCATGGCACCCTGAATAGATGAAAGTGTTTGTTTTAACCAGAATATTTTTAAAAAAGTACTGGATGATTAAAGGGAAGCCCCATACTTTCTTTGTGGTTATTATGTGTGGTTTTCCCTGCAGGTCTACAGCACACAAAGGCATATTACTCTATTGTGGAAAGGCCATTATAAAGCTGATAAGGGGACACAGTTAAGCTCCTGTTTTCATTTTGTTATGGTTGAAAGTCACTAAGGGAGTCTACAGAAAGTTCCATGAATGTAGAGCAGTGAAGTCATTCATGCCGTATATTTCCAGAGGAGCTCTTTCATATTTTGACATCCCCATCACTTTTGACTCCTCGAAAAAAAAACACCCACTTGTTGTTTATACCCTTATTCTCCACAAACAGCATCTAACATGCAGGTAACTTATCAGAATATAGGTCAGCCGTGACAGATCCAGCCTGACGGGTGTTGTCAAATTGGTTTGTGAAATCTCTCAACCCACTGAACTTAAAATCATCTGTGTTTTTGCCGGAGGCTGGATCATGACACATTTATAACAATATCTGAGCTTATCTTGACTTTGGGCTTAAAGTTTCAAACAAAGCAATGTTGATCCCTTGATCTCAATTCAGTAGGTTGTACAAAGGATATCAGCAAAACATGGGTTTTGAATTTGTTTAAGCAGGGAGCGGCGGCTGCTCTTTGAGAAAAATTCTGGTCCCGAAAAAACTATAATGGGAGACTCAGTTGATCCTCCTTTTTGTCTCCATTGGCGCAGACATGTGGGAAAAGCCTGTCACCTGCCTTTCATGTCTGTTTAAACGCGGCATGCTTTTCAGTCAACAGCACATTTATCATTTTCAAGAACGTGACTGTCCGTTTTTTTAACAACATGTCACAATTGTGAGGGAAAGACACAACAGGTGGTGGCAAGAGCACAAACAAACCTCACCTGGAAATGGGCGGAGTGTGTTTTTTGTGTGATGGGAGGGATGTGCCAGAGTGGGTGTGATTATGGAAAATCCATCATTGATCTGGAACATAAGAGCAAAATGTAGGGACACATCATTACCCTTTGAAACCTAAGCCAGTTGGCTGGATTTATTCCAAAAACATAGGAAGAGGGCAGTGAACAGTAAGAGAAAAAATGACCTAAAAATTAGCAAGAAATTAGTAAAAAAAAAAAAAAAGTACAAGAAAATTATCTAAAAATACGTTTTTTTTAATGAAAAAAGAAAAGAAAAAAATGACAAATAAATGACCTGGAAAAAGTTCTTAATAAATATAAATAAATAATAAATGTAGTTTTTCCCTAGCTTTTTTCTTTTTTCCGCAAGACATTTTTCCCTAGCATTTTAAAAATCATTTTCTGAATCTGTCAGTCTCCTGCAACTGCCTTTTTCCCCATGTTTTTGAAAGAAACCATTCCATTTGCTCAGGTTTTAAAGGTTTAAATACTTGTGAAGGGTATCTAAAGCAGCACAAGACAAGCGATGTCGCTCCAGATTTCTGAGGGTTTAACACCGAAGAGTCAGAGGAGTAACCACGGCACAACAGTCAGTGTGTGTCTGAATGGCTGCGTCACAGACGCCCTGTCCCAGCCTGCCGGTGTGATGAGCTGTCGCTCATCGCTAAATTTCACTGAAGATGACTCACCCTCCCCCACTCGCCTCCCTTGCAGCAGGGAGAATTGGATCAGCTGCCCACGGCCTGTGGGCTGCCTAGTGATGTCTTACGCTACATAATTCATGCAGGTGCTCATTATATTCTCTCTGTCATATTTAGAGAAATGAGTCATTGAGAATTTTCATGGGAAAGCTGACATTGTTGATTTGTGTTTAGAGTGGAGTGCATGTGTCATTTTATGAGGCATGTGTGTTTTAGTTGATTTTTATGGGTCCTCTACAGAAAGAATAGATGGAGTAATGATGCACTGAATATTTTTGACCCCCGTCTCCTTCTCCCCTGACCTGGACACAAGCCAGCTATAAATCCTTGGATTGTTGTCACGTTCTCCTCTCCTTCTCTCCACTTCAGCCTCCTCCAACTTCCTCAAAAACCTCCGTTCCCCCCAGCCTCTTCCTCTGTCACTATAGTAACCTTAATTTTATTTACTTCTCCAGCCAGTGCTCCTGCTCTTTGTTTGCAACCATTGTGACTGAGGGGGTGACCACCAGCACCACTTTGTGCTGCCACAAACAAACTTCTCCTACTGGGTTTAGCCGTGGTAGAAAGCAGGCAGCAAGCTCAGATTTGCGTGTGGACAGACCAGGCTGAGGAACGAACTTCCACTGTGCCAGGGTCAGAGAGGGACCCGCTGTCGGTTTTGATCGAGTAAATCCTCTGCTCGGCTTGGCAGTGGAATCTTTCTTTCTGCTGTTTTTTTTCCCAGCTTGGCTTTTTAACAAGATTTGAGATTTAACCACTGGGAGATTTATGGCAATTAGCAGGTTTTCATCCAAAGATGCTTATGAGTATCCACATTAGGAATGGAGCAAGTACTACACTCAATCATATGAGCCAAGGAGGTGACATGACACTATCTTGAGTTTAATTACCAGCTTGCTTCTGTCTTTTCATATCTCTCTGTTTCATAAAAGCCAACAAAAGCATTATCATGCAACATAGTTACACAATAGAAGCAAAGTTTGGCTCTGCAAGAAAATATGCCCTCATGCAATGTTAGCCTGAGCGCTAGCACACTATTCCCATGGCAAACTAAATGAGTGGGGCACGTTTCCTCCCCCAAACCTTGTTCATCTTAATTGTGGTTTCCATAGGCAGCTATTATGGTGCTGGTAAATTGCTCTGTAATCAGTGTGTAGGGCCACCCTGATCATACACCATACATGTGACGGGATGAAAGCACTAAACTGAGTTCCCTGTGTTTGTTTTTTTTTGTGACCTGTTTGTGTCGCTATGACTTTGAACCAAGGGTTAGGTTTGATGGGGGATGTTGTATTTTAAAAGTCATTTTCTTTTTTCGTCTTTTTCTGTCTTTGCCTTTTGTTCCCCCGCTTTTTTCCTTTTTCCCTCCATCTCTGTGTCTTTGTAAAGAGCGGCAGTCTTTAATTATAATTGTCTTGGGGGGATGATGTATAGGTTGTAGCAAAGTGAGTGTTTTAGAAATCCTGTTGACACACAAACAGTGCAGTTTGTTGCACATTTCAGTTCTGACTCTCAGGCCCCATGGACTGAGTGTCCTTATTGCTTTCTGATTTAACACCTATTGTGATTAAAAAGGGAAAACACAAGACAATTCCCAAATTCCAAGAGTGACAGTCTCTATTGTATTGTGCACTTTAAAGACACAAAGACTGTGACTATCTTGGGATACTTGTCAACAAACAGAACCACAACAATATGAACGTTGGAGGGGTCAGGAAAGCAAAAGCTTATGTTGGGTGGAGAAGCAGGACCAGGACTGAGAGGAGAAGGAGGGGGTGTTTGAGACATTTTTTGAGGTCTCTGTTGCTTTCTTTAGTAGGTGTTTATGCTGGTGGTAATGAGCTGCAGCGTGGCCGGCGGCCGACTGGCTGGAGAGTGATGGGTGAAGTTGTTGGCCACGGAGGTCATTACTTTGACCTTTACTCCTGTCTTACACATATGCATTTGTTTTGTCTACCTGCACACAGTGTCACTGACGCTGGCTCATGTCTTATTCAGCAAACATTGACGGTTTACATGCAGCTTTACAAATCTGTCCTTGAATATCCCAGTGCTGGTGTACCGGCGAATAAATCAAATATCTGTCTGTTTATCACCAATAATAAGCTTACAATTTCAAACTGCATTAAGGCTCCATCAAATGGTAGCAAATTCCTCCTATGCCAGCACCTCTAAAGCTCACAAAACTCATCGTCCAAAGTGCAAAAATGACAGTTGAGGTTATTTGTCAGACTATTTCTAGGCCATAACCAGTAACTTTCTTTAATTGTATCAAACAGAAAAGTCAACCCGTTACACTCCGTTTCCATCTCCAGTTTGACATAACGTCCAGTCCAACTTGGAGTGCCATCTGATTATCCCTAACCAAACAAACTTAGCCGCCTGAATCTAACAACATTTTAAGTCCTTGTTTTGCCATTATTTAGGAGTGGAACCGAGCAAAGTAAGACAAACTACAATGTCTGGGAGATATTGAGAAAACATGTTGATTTACAACAGCCTTGATAGCAGCGTCTATCTAGCACTCAGCATTGTTTTTATAACTCCTCATTGGTTCTGGCGCTCCACTTGACAACAGTTTGTCCTGCATGTGGTGCTGATTAGCTAATCACTATTTTCCCCCCTCAGCGCTCATTGGATTGTTTTTTATTTTAACTGAGAAACTGGTGTTTTATGTCATGATGCCATGGTTTGGGCAGGTTCCATACCCAAGCATGTAACTTCCTAGATTCTCGGCTGGTTGCCTGGCAACTGTTCAGAATGAGGAAGTAGTTACAATTTTGTTTCATTTTAATAATGCCGAACGAGGTGTTTCTCCCTGTTTCAAGTCTTTGTGCCAGACTGCGCTGTGTCAGTATCCTGGATAGTTTTGTAATTTGTTATTCTGTTTTCCCCTCTGTGACAATATAAAACATTATGTATAGTTATTATATGGATAGTTATTATAGATAGTTATCGGCATTCAGAAATTGGCTGCTTACCTACCCAAGAATCCTCCATTTTAAGAGAATGATGGCCTGCAAGGAGGCACAGGGTCTGTGGAAGACCTGCATGTGTTGGAGAAGTCTGACAACAGAAAACTAAGTTATCTTTCAGACTGCAACCTCAGTGACCCAGACAACCAGTTTTCAGTTATTTTTCCACGCCCTTCGCTTAAGCAACAACTGTTTTGGTTGATGCAGGTTGCAAAGGCAGTCACTTATGTGCCTGGAGCAGTCTGCTTTATCTCTTTCTTTAGTGTCTCTCTCACTCAATCCTGTTTTTCCTTCATCCTCTGATCTGTTTATGACCGTAATGCTCGTGCAACAACCAAAGGGCCTCTCATAACCTCCTACACTCCTCTGCTCTGATCTGCTTCACCTTCAGACATCACCTCTCACCTCGCTCCAGTCAATAGTAACCAAGCTGTCCACACCCCCTCCAATTCCCCCAGACTTGAAATCAGTCAGGTAACCAACAATGTGACTGGGGTTGTATGCTGCTTGAGATGAGGATTAACTGAGCCCAGGAGCTGGCGGTCGTAGTTGCTGATGTGCTTCAGCCCCGTGAACTTTGACCCCCTTTTCTCTCATCAGTCATCGTCCATCACCCGGTAAGAGACAGAGCTGTTTTTGTCTGCCTGTGCAGGGACTAGCCTCAGCTGCTTTTTTTCTCACTTTGGAAGCCCACTCAGGACACGTAACTGCCATTTTGTAATCTGTTTTTAAGATTAGGGTACATGATGTGAGACACTCCATGTAAACTGGAGGAAGCAAAGATAAGATTAAATCATGGTGCACACTGGGTCATTACCAGTCGAGCCATCAGAGATATTCATTCTCAGTATCCAAACCTGTCTCCAGTCCAGTTTCACTTTCTGCTGGAATATCTTGAAACATATATCCGCACAGTAACGCAAATCTGCCCTACTGTCAGGAAAAACAACCACGAGACAAGATGATTGGCCTCTGAACTGATATATTAGGAATAAAGAGTCTTATATAAAACTGTACCATTCTATACTGTTGTCAGATGAGGACACAACATGCTTGATGGAGAGATGTGCAGCACCATTGTGTAACTGCTATACCCAGTTCACATTGGAAGAGCCAGCCCAGTGTGTGTGTACAGGCTTTGTTGTACTGTGAAGTCATGCATTAGAGGATAGCTTAGCAGTCGCCGAGAGGAGCTTTTTCTTTCTTTCTAATTACAGCACGGCCTGGTCCGGACAGAGACCATTGTGCCAGGGTGCTGTGAATTCCCACAATGGAGCTGCTTAGCGGAGAACAATGAGTCAAATTCCTGACCGTTCCCTGCAGGTTCGGAGGCCGGGTTGACAAATAAAGACAGCAGAGTTACAGTGGCTTTGCTATTCTACACCCAGTAGCTTTCCCACTGGCCACCCCAGTGGGGATATTGGTTTGTGTTTGTGTGTGCGTGTTTGTGTGTGTCCCTGTTTATGTGTGTGCTTCACAGGGTGGAAACAGCCCCCGCTGGGAGCACAGGGAGGGGTTGAGAGATGGGGGAGGTGAAGAGGAGGGAGCTTGTTTCGTTCTTTCTGTATGAGGTGAAAGACTGTTCACTCTTTTCTGGTGTAACAGAACCCCTGAGAACGAAAAGTTGGCAACGCAAAAGCTGCATTGAAGGCATTGTTGATCAACATCGATCACAGATCAGACAAAAGAACTGAACTTGTGTAAGATTTCATGTACAAACCTGTTCTAACAACTTTTTAATCTCATAAGCACTAAGAGTACTGAGCTCTCATGTACTTGGCCACATTAAACACAATCTGCTGTTTTTTAATGCATTTCTACAGATGGGAAATGTTGAGATTATGACAAGAATAGCCCAGCCATTTGCAAGCGGAAGGGTTCTGTTGTTTACATTGCCAGAAATGTGTGCTTACACAGCCTTTAAGTAGGCTGCAGAGCTTGAAGGCCTTCAGCAGGGTCTGGTTGCACTTGTTGCATCCAGACTGGGATATCTGGGGTTGCTGCTTTCCCAGCTGTCCAGAAATATGCCAGTGCGTGTGTACAAGTACCCATCTATACACTGAAACTGTTGTGATGGTAACCTGTTCTACCATAATCACTGTTTACTGAATGGGAGATGGTGGGTGGTAAGAAAGACCCCACAGTGAAGAGCAGATGCCGAACTGAGACACACACATCAGTCACCTCCTCCTCTGTGTGTGTTTATTGGGCACAGACTTTGACAGATTTCATTGAGACGCCCTCTTTTTCCTCGTACAGAGAAGATGTTTTTTTTAACCATACGTGATAACCGGTACTATATAAATTTGCTTTATAACTGTCATGTATTAGTGTCAGATTGTGTTAATGCAATTTCTATTATTATTTTTTTGTTGCTTTAACTATAAAATGACAGAACATATTCCAAATAGTCTGCCATATTTCCCCAGACATTAATGTGAGTTCAAATTTTTTTGTCAGACTTGTGGCTCAGACAGGTCAGCTGTTGATCAACATCTAGCCGTCGGTTTGTGTCTGTTGCACTAGATTTTGAGGTGTGTCCTACACCGTTGGCACTAGGGAGCCATTTTAGCATGTTGAATTGGTGTCAGACACGGAGTAATTCACCTGTGAATGAAATCACTCTGACTTACTGTTCAGCTCAGTGCACAAGACGATAGACGGAAGTGAGGAAAGCAAATAAATCACGAAAGTCAAGGAGACATGAGATTGAAACAAAAGTGTTACATTAGGTGAGATTTTAGCCATTTAGGTCTTTAGCAGAAACAGTTTGTTACTGTTTGTGTTATTGTTTGCTAGCGCACGATAAAAATGCTCTGTTCTTTCAACATCTGGTTGTGTTGTTAACTTGCTAACTAGCGTCTAGAGTCGGTCACGTCGGTCTTCTGCTTCAGCTTTTTTGAATGATTAATAAATACTGCCGCCACCTGCTGGTATGGAGAATTATTTCCTTTCATTCGGGCACAGCCTGTATGTGCTGGCTGGTCATTGGTTGTGGTCTTTGCAGTGTGTTCAGGTGCAACTTTTTGGCCGAGAGACAGGTAATGTCAGGTGACACAATAGTCAGCTTTTGTCGCAACTAGTCCTTTGATGTTGGTTTGGTGTGTCAGGGCCTTAACAGTCCATAAATCCAATGATATATTATTAATAATGATATAAACTGAAGAAAACACAGCACATTCTCACATTTTGAAGATGGAATGAAAAATAATTTGCCGTTTGTGCTTAATAAATGACCTAATCATTTATCTTAATAGTTGAGGATTAATTTCATGTAATTTCACTTATTAAGGACAAGGAACAAGGAGAAATGAATGACCAATAAATCTACCTTCTGCCCTCTACCTTATTAATAAAGCAGTTAATTGCCTGATTGTTTTGACTTTTTAAATCTATGGATTTTGTTTTCCATTATTAAAAGAATGGAGACCATGGAGAAATTTCCAAAATAATACCCTAAAATTATTCAAGACACACACAACTCTCAAACTCAAGTTGTGAATTAACTCTTCGTTGGAATAATTGTGTTTATTGCAATATAGTACCAGGATAGTAGTCATTTTGTTAGTATAGCCTATCATTATATAACCTATCTAACTGGACATTTCAGTCCAGTTTGAATCATTTCAGTCAACTTGTAATCACAGTGGAATTTGGGGGGCAATAAATGTTTTTCTAGCTATTTTTCAATGCAATTGCATTTGACGTCGGTGCTTTGTGTCTGTGCGTCTGCCACACAGTCACACCCACTTGCTCTGGTTAAGGGACATTTGCCAAGTGGTTCACAGCGGCCATAAAACTCCTCCAAAGTGTTTCATCCTGCGTAGGCTTTTGAAAACCATTCGCACAGTCCTCCCTTGTGCCTCCCCCTTCGCTCAATTCACAATAACGTGACACTCTATCTCCTATACTGGTTACTCTACCTTTAATGAAAATTGATAGTCTCGCACACATACACACACCCCAGCTGCCATTGATCCAGGCCCAATAAATGTTTTATAAGCCCCACTGTAAGGACACCCCTCTTTTATTCAGGAGGTGTCAGTGGTCGAGTCCAGAGGGAAAGATTGCTGTGCTACCTTCCTCTTAGGGCCCCTGAATGCAGTGGGAGAGTAATACATTTTCTCTGAAGTGCACATTTAGGTGATAGCTTTCTTTCTCTAATGCACGCAAACACACTTGCAATTGTTTCAATTCAAAGCTAATGCAAATCAGTTTGGACCCTGGCGTGACCCGGGATTTCTAAACTCTCTGAAGTCAGAATTCCAGGATCAGGGGTTGGATGCTGGAAGGAAAACACTTGCCAGTGAATGGATGAAAGTGAAAACAGCCTAGAGGAGAGGATAGGCCTCTCATTCATTAATTGGAAGGTGCAGATTCATTCTTCACACATTTTCTTCCCAGATTGTATTCTCATATCTAGTCTGTCTGGATGGTATCGTGCGGTTTACAGAACAACAGAGCTATAAAAAAAACAACCAAAAAACAGTGTAAACCTGAACCAGCTTTATTGTAGGCTTGAACCACAAGTTTCCTTCAGTCCTTTCTTCTTCTGGTTGGTGAGGAGGGTGGCACCATTCCACAGGAAATGCCTTTTTAACACAGCAGGAAGGAGAAAGGTTGCCCCAGTCTGGATCCGAGTCTTTGTTTTCATTTGATGGCATTAAGAGACTGGCCCAGTGTTTGTGTTTGGCTTGTGTTTGTGCTGTTATGGGTTCGGGCCAGTACTCAGCCCCTTTAAGCCTTACAATGTGAAGCAGATTCTCTTGCTGTGGCCAATCAGGGGTTAAGCTTAAAATTCTCTGAAGTCCTCTGAATTAGCATGCCAAGGAATGAGAAAAATCCAATGAGCCTAACTGGACTTGACTTGTGTGGAGGCTAATGGTTAACAAGGCATGATGGAATTTCCCTTTGATTCAGTAGAGGTGAGCTGAGCTCTCACAGATATTTTCTCAAGGATTGAAAGTGCTGTCATAACTGAACTTTGATGCCATAATGGAATTTTAATGGCCTTGAAGGAAATCCTCTGTAGGTTGTACGAGCCCAGGGCTACACAATGCAGCATATTCACATGTGTAGTGGTACTGTGATGTCAATTTCTACAATAAATGTATCTCAGAGGGCTGCAATACCAGAATGTCAAGGAATCAGAAATAAATTAACTTGGCTCCTGTTCTTTATTTGTTTAGCTTCGTGAGCTAAACAAAGTCTGTTTATCTAGGGGGGACTGCACAAATCAGAATCTTATTTAATAGAATTTAAATTGGATTTGGCTTTTAAATACGAAGATGCAACTATTTATTGCTTTTTTTTGGTGTGCACTCTGCAGAATGTTGTCCCTTTTAGGGAAAATGTTCCCTGACTCCAGAATTTGCATCAGCTTCTAAAATCCTGCACCCTCCATGCTCTTTTTCCAGTGCTGACCATTTGTGGTGTATGTTAGCGAGCTTATCTAATTTTGCTTGTCTCTGTTAAAGGTATAATAAAAATCAATGCATGGAAAACACTCTAATGAAATGCATGCTCACTGACAAATAACTGACGGGTCACTGGCCGAATAAGCATATCGCCGACTTTTCGGTGGCATCCCTGGTTCGTCCTGAGCAATATTTCAGTTTGCTCCGGTTGTCCCATTCTTTTAAAGGTGATCTCTCAAGGGGATTTCTTCAAATTTGTCACTAACGTTCACTTTAAGTCAAGAATTTGGCAGTCAAAGGTCAAGGTCATCGTTCCCTTTTAGTTTAAAGTGTTCCTTCCTACTTCAAAGCAGTGAGAAGAGAACAGATAAATGCAAAAATGCAGAAATCTGTTATAAAAAAAAACAGTTGGTTCATAGCTCATAGTTAGAAGCTCATGGAGAAAAAAGGCTTTTTAGGGTCTTTTACTGCCAAATAGTTTGTCGAAACTTCAGGTTATTTTATTTCTGTCATTCTGTTGTTACAGAATCAAAACAAAATATTAATTAATATAAAATATATGGTATGTGTTTTTATGTTATTATCTTGTGTTAAATTTGAAAATAGAGTGGATAATACAGTAATATCAGTGAAGAACATGTTTTTTTTCTGTACTTACGTGCTAATACGTATAACATGTTGAAGCAGTAAGTACAGTGTGTACTCTTTATGTATCCTGATGCTCTGATACATGCAATCTAATCTGGTTTGGTCAGCACTTCACTGCCATGATCCCCACACACGTACAGTATCACCTTCTCTGCATACTCTCTGTAACACATGCACAGACCAAGTGTCACAGAGGCATGAAGACACGAGGTGCCATTCACACAAATGGCTCAGTGACCACAGAACACACCCAGAGGGTCTTCACTCAGGACTACATGCCCTAAGTTTTATATGGATACATTTATCGGCTCTTAAGTTACATGCTCCTAAAAAAGTAACGCTTTTTGTGACTTGTTTATCAAACCCTGTCTCACACTGAAGAACATTATTTGTGAGAGAGAGTGTGAGGCACGGTTAGACGGAGTGTGTGTCTTTCAGCTGACAGGTCTTTCAGAAAAACAGGGCACAGGGCCACGATTCTGCAGCTGCCCTCTCTCTGTGCGCTCTTTGATTGGAAGAAAGATGGCGTTTACTTCTACATCCACAACTACACATACACACACAAAGGCTTGTTCTTCACTATGTTGTCTCAGCATGACTTGAAGATCCACTAAGGGGACACATTGCATGCATAGAAAGAGTGTGTTTATGAGTTTGTACTATATATCTAACTTATGTTACAGTATCAGAACACACAGTATACCCATGTGAGTCATGCTTGTGTGACCAGAGCAGTTGGTAGTGTAACGGTCTCTCATTTGTTTTTAGTGCTCCAAATAGTAGCATAGGGACGCCCCTGACACTGGCACGTTTATTGATACGCCCGCATGCAAACACACACACACACACACACACACACACACACACACACTCACAAATATAGCCATCCATTGTTTAACCAGCTCAACAGACTTAAAGGTCTCAACCGTTACTCTGTTTATGGTGTGTTTGTCTAGCAAAGATAGCAGTCCCACCTGTTTCTTGTCTCCACTGTACCAACACACACACACACACACACACACACACTATTAGCACAATTGCTAATACAGATACAGTAGATAAGCTGAAGTTTATTTTTGGCTTTGCATTGGCGTGAAAAGATATTACAGATGACAGTTGAACTGAACCTTCTAAAGAAGAAGACTGGTCTGTCTGATCTTTTTAACATTTGTCTAATGAGTCCCTTTGTTCACCTTTTTCATCCTGTGTTTCCAGGATTGGACGACAGCCTGCAGCAGTATGTGAGCAACTTTGAGCGGGAGAAGATCAGTGGGGAGCAACTTCTGAAGATCACTCATCAAGACCTGGAGGAGCTAGGCGTGGCCAGGATCGGACACCAGGAGCTGGTGCTGGAGGCTGTGGATCTACTCTGCGCTCTGGTCAGTAGACCTCCGCTGCATTTGTGTTTGGCTAATGTGATGGTATCAAGATACAGTACCAGGGATATTATGAGAAAAAGCATATTCGTGGGACGTTACTGTATCTTCAGAAATGATTTATAACAAAGCAGGGGCTTTGGTTTGGTCACTATCCCTCCCCCTCAGTTTCAGTGCCCACATTCACTAAAAACCCAGCCTGTAGTTTCTGGTTCGGCAGCTAAAGGACCCAGCAATGCAGAAAGCCCGTCATTTCCCACACAGCTCAGCGGGGTGTGGAGGCACCACAACACATTAAGCAGCCCGAGGACATTGGGGAACGGCAGCGTCACTGAAGAAGAGAAGAGATTGGGTCTGAGGGGCCTTGGGCTTGATTTGGCAGTTAGAAAGTCTGTGAGATTTCTTAAGGCGGAATGGTAATCATGTAACGACAAGTTACGGCTTTTAAATGTTGGATAGATAAGACCTCTCTCTCCACTATCCTTCAAATCTTCTTCACACTAAAAATATACACACAAGGTATATATTTGTTCTTTGTTCTCTGTTCTTTAACAAACAGAAACGTCAGGCAAGTCATTCCCACTGCCCCAGCCACTGACTCACCTGAGCCATCTTTCTGGGTTCATTTATTGATCCCCTGTTTGGCTCTTATTAGTCACTCTGGAAGTGAACCGCCTCCCCCTTTGTCCATCATCATAGCTCCCAGAAGCACCGCCAGCAAAAATATATCTGCCTTCAACCAGTGAGCATGAAAAGAGTGATGAAAACCGTCTATGCTCCAACTGAAAGAAAAGCAGGTTTCCAGCAGATGGGATCGATTTGGAGTTTTATCACTTCCTCTGCCATAAAAGTCCCAGATTGTGGTCCCCGCATTTTGATCAGTGTCAGCATTTCTGCCTTTATGCTCTCTTAAAATGCTTTACATTAATCGTTTGGGGCATGGTTATTTTTACCCTGAAGAAGGAAAAAAAATCAATCTTCTCTCTCCTACATGAGGTTACATCTTGCATTGATGCTGGTCTGAAAGCTGTGGGTCAAATGGGTTTGGATCAACGCATTTTATGGCTCAAAAAGATTTCTCCGCCATCTCAGCACACCGAAGCTGTGCGTGTGTCCTGTGTGAAGCAGACACGTGATTCAGAGTGTGGTTAGAAAATGCCTCTCATCACTTAGCATGCATCAATGTGTGGCCACTATTGAGCTTGTGGTCTACATGGCAGCTTGTAGCTACAATCATGAAATCTATGCTTG
Organism: Plectropomus leopardus; assembly: GCF_008729295.1. NCBI lineage: Eukaryota > Metazoa > Chordata > Actinopteri > Perciformes > Serranidae > Plectropomus > Plectropomus leopardus. The sequence continues at coordinate 21,803,472 of NC_056476.1, read as the reverse complement.
GACATCTTTTGATAAAGGTGTGGAGTTCTTACAGGGACAAGTTTAGTTCTAGACACAGCAAAAAAGAAATAAAGAACTAGTGGCGATGAAGATTGACTGTTGCATTGCTTCACATCACCTGTGTTTGGCCAGAAAGTTGCATTTGAACACAACGTAAAGACTGAAGCCAATGACGGTGTACGTTGATGTGCCTGTATGAGAGGAAATTACTTTTTACCAGGAAAACCAGAGGACCAAGAGGGCAGATTCAAGATACTAGTTGGCCACTTGGCACATTAATAACACATGACGATGTTTACTGTAGGCTAGCAAACAATAACATAAATATTTAGGAACTATTTCTGCAAAAGACCTTTATGGCTAAACAAAATATTTTTACCTAATAATGACAAGTTTGTTTTGATGTCATGCCCTCTGGACTCTAGCCCTTTGTTTACTTTACTAAGTTGTGTTTCTCTTCTTGTACTTTCATTTAATTAATATACTATTCAGTTGTTTCTCTTTCTGCAGAAAAAGCTAAGATAAGAAACCTGTTCTTTACCTGTTAACAGCATCTCCCACCTGAGGACACACATGGCAAACAGAGTACATGGCTGCCTTTTTTGTTTTGATAGATTTACTCATCGTAGAATACATACCATATGGTCTATCTTGTGGTCCATAACCTCTACTACCATCACAGTAATCAAGCCCAGATTTTAAGTTCACCCCTAGAACCTTGACATCACGGCAGTGAAATCTCAAGTCATTTTCCTCTTGAGGAGCATCATAAATTTGGCCTCCAAAGTGCTTCCTCAGCTTGTTTTTGTTATTTCAAGTAAACCCATTTCCTTGCCTGTGATTTTATCTTCCCTTTAAAATATGCTGCTTAGTTTGTAATACTGTGTCTGTGTGTGTGCATGAACTGTGTAGTCTTAAGCAATATAGTGATAAAATATTTGCCATATTGTATTTCTACCCTCCCTCTCTGTCTCTTGGAACTTTAAACCAGGAATGCTGGACTCTCAGCAACCTCTCACCTCTCACTGTAGCAGTCCGGCTAAATGTCTTTTGTCTGTAAGGGGTTTCCTTATTAAGAATGAGGCCTTGGCCTTCCACGGGCCCCGTGGGAGGAAGTGAGGCCCCCGATTCAATTAGTTTAAACTGAGGCAAGGTCACTGCTACCGACAGCAACACAGGCCACCAGCACCCAAAACCCCCACAAGCGCTCACACTCACCCCCCACTTTCCCTCTTTTTGTTTACTGTTAGGTCAGACACTTCCTGTTGCTGCAGCAACATTAATCCATGAGACACTTTGCTGCTTGGCCTTGCTTTTGAATTTTAAATGTTAAAGCATGTGCACACATAGAGATGTTCGTATATCAGGGACCTGAGCTTTCCTGCTTTCCTGTTATCAGTTTCAGACTTATATCATGATGACCAATGATCCAACATGAAGCCCTTTAGGAGACGTTCGTAGCTTTAACCCACCCCCCACCCCCACCCCCCCACCACCCCCCCACCACCAATCAAGAGCTAACTGCTGTCTAGGGACAAAGAGAGAACATTTCAATTAATTTTACTGGACTTCTCTGAGCCATGATGTCTTCTGCAGAGCCAGTGTTGAAACCCAACACTTCTTTATTTGTTCTCAGACCCCAGCGACCCACTTGTACATACAGTATTTAGCCCCATTTACGCTGCCTGTTCAGGCTAAGAATAATGCCCCCTGTGCCCCCTCGCCCATTTTATTTGAAAGGTATGATTGTAGAATGGAGTTTTCTTGTCTTTGAGCTGGTGGCAGAGGTATTGGCAGTGCCGAATCAGGGTCTGTGTTAAAGTATCAGCTGGCAGGATAGGACCATGGGCATGGTAAGAGATTTAAAAACACAGCTAGCAACAGTTCGCAGCTAAATCATAGATGAAGAACAGTGGATGTAAATGTCCAAAAATTGGGAAAACAATGAGATACGGGAGCTCCTCACCCTCAGAACAGAGGATGAGATCAGTCGCCATATTCCGCCGATGGTAAATGATTGTTATGCCATTGTTATTGTTTAGTAAGTGATACCGACGAGTATGTTGTATGGCACAGTAGAGGCAGACGCTTTTGTGTAAAACATCACGCAGGTCCACTTCTTTTGCTTCTGTGATACCAGCCTTCTATCTAAAATCACACACTGGAGTACCATGATGCCGCCTTTGCTTGGATTTGTGTAAAAAAATACAAAGTCGGCATAAAGAAAGGATTCATAGCAGCCCTATAGTGCGATCTCTGTAAGAAGGTCTTGTGACAGATCACCTGCTCTCCTCAACTGCTCTAAATGTATTTTACCATCTCCTAGGGGTGATTATGTCCCTTAGATGGCACATTATAGCAACACTCCTGCACACACTCTAGGCTACAAGCATTTGTATCTTTTATAGTCAAGTCAGATTCATGCAATGCCTGCGGCGAGGGCAGGAAGTGCTGTGTTGTGATAGCCGTTCTCCATTTCTCCCGAGGACCCTTATACCAGTACATAGACCCTTCAAAGAGCCCCAACTAGAGACTACACCAAAAAAGCTTTTACCGTCTTGATTCTATATTAACTGAATGTCCATAAAAAAGGCACTGAAAAAATGTGAAATTGGCTTAAAATGTTATGGGAATGAAAAATTGCATTTGACTGGAAGCACAGATTTTGCTCAGACGTGGTTTTTAGCTCAACTGGCAGTGTGGGACAATGCTCTCTGGACATCTGTGGGCCAGTTAGAGCTGCTGTGACTGTGTGATTAGCCTGCTAATGAAAAAGCCAGGAGAGACGTTTGATCTAGAAAACACTCACACTCCCTTTGTGCTGTACTTTCACTGTGTGGATGTGAGTGAGAAACCAAACCACAAAATGATTTATTTTCCTTTCCCCCTGAATAGTTCTTAAGTATGTTTGCTCATCTTTTATGATGTTTTAACAATCCATTTCATGTTAAGTGTACCATGAGTAAGGCTGCCTACAGCTACTGTTTGACTAGTCCAATTATTCCAGTGATTCCTTGAGTGACATAAGTGGAATGATTTGTATGTTGTTTTTTTTTTTGTTTTGTTTTTGTTTTTTTGAGCTCATGTTGGAGAGAGGCAGCAGAATAAAAGTCGACACTAACCATTTGCAGATCTTGCTTGTTTCCCCAAACACGTGCTGTTTTACTCCTTGCTAAGCATATTTAGCTACTGGCACATCACACATACAGCAGCACTGCTGGCAGCGATGCAACACCATGTAAGCTGATATTTACCAGGGCAGCAGCCAGGCTACTCTCTTTCTGCTGCCTACCTTTAACCAACACATTATTCCCAAACCCATTTATTCAGTCAAAACACTGCAAAGACTTTAAAACAAAGCTTTTTCAAACATTTGACAAGCGCTCATGCTCAGTGTCAGACACGCACTTTACCCTCCAAGAAAAAATGAGCACGCTGTTGCAGCTCAGTACCCTGCAGTAGTTTAGTTCATAGCTGATCTGTAGTGCACTTTGTGACCCTTGAAGACGCAGAGCTCGGCTGCTTTGTGAATGTGAATAACCTATGAATCAGAGGAATGCAAAAGCAGGAAACAAACCAGGCTCAAGAATGCAAACTTTGCCCCGCTTGGTAGGAATCAGGTGGTGGCACGTGCACAGTTTTCCAGTACACCCTTGAACAAACTGAAGGGGGAAATTTAATGCCTGAGCTGTCCTCACAAACAAGAGTCTTAAATGATATATGTCAAAAAAATGATTACAGCTCTTGATTGTACAGGAAACAACATGTTGTTCTGGGAATTAGACACCACTATTGGAAAAAAAACCCTACCAGGTCTAGACTCTGTTGATGGATTGTTTGCTTTGATGTGGAGTTTTATTGGCAATAAATATCAACTTAGTAATAGCTACGAGCTTTCAGCCTCAATCATGAGTATGCTCTTTCTCCATTTGTTTGACCTAGTTAAAATGGTGTATTGATTTACCGTTTCAGAACTATGGGGTCGAGACAGACAACTTGAAGAATTTGGTTGTGAGGATGAGAGCTGCCACCAACAGTCTGCACATGGCCACGTCTGACCGCAGGAAAAGCCCCGCGTACGATGGCAGCATTTCACGCAAGCCACCCAATGACTTCCTCACTTCGGTGGTGGAGCTGATCGGCGCTGCAAAGAGCCTCCTTGCTTGGCTCGACAGGTAATAACTTTTTTTTTTAACCACCACCTACCTGTGTACTCTGAGTCAGACCAGCTGTCAGAAGAGCTGCTATAAGACAACTACTGCACAAGTTAGCTGAACAAACACATATAAGAATAAGTTGTTCTCTTCACCTAGTGAAGGTTTTTTGGCCCTTGATGGCACCAGTGGTCTTTTTCATGGGTTGAGCTTGTATCCTTTGCTGTCATACAGTGTAGTTACAGGGTCATATTGTATTATGTTATGGGTATGACTTTTGGTGCTTCTACATTATTTAATCTAAGAGCAGAGGAAGTCAGTAACTAATGTGGATATGATGGCCAAGTAGATATATGCATTAAACTTTGGCATTAAAAGACAGTTTCACAGAGCGTCGGGTGGCTCAGTGGATAAAGCAGGCACCCCATATATGAAGACTGTTGTTTTCTTGCCGTGGTGGCCACGGGTTTGATTACGGCTTGCAGCCCTTTGCTGCATGTCTTCTCCCCGCTCTCCCTCTTTCACGCTAGCAATCTCCTGTCCTATCTAATAAAAGCAAAAATGACCAAAAAATAATCTTTTTTAAAAAAAAGACAGTTTCACAAAGTTAGCAACAGCCATTGCACACATACACGCTATTGGTCAAGTTAGCACTATAAACAGCTTTAAAGCAGAAGTGCACCCTCATGTGAACTGTAAGACCGGAGCTCGCTGAGTCCCCCGTGCTCTCCTGGTGACCTGCTCCACATCATGCCATAACAGCAAAGCATATTAAGCAGGTTGCCAGGATTAAGTGTTAGCTGGCTAGAATTAAGCTTCTCTTTTGGTGGCGTCCTCAGCTGAGGTGGTAAGATGACATCGTGATGTAAATGGTAGTTGTGATGCTGAGATGAGAGAGTAGTATAACAGTGTTTAAAAGTGCCGTGTTAAAATTACATCTGGGAAGTTCACATTTGTACATGTATTTTGAAATTCAGTTTAAAAAGTCACCATCTGCTAAAACTATCTTTAAATTTTTAACCTGTTTTAGCATTTTAGCAATTCGATAATTTCCAAATATATTTATGCTGGTGAAAGAAATCTTCTGACTTCATGTTGCGTGAGCTGATGGTCTCCTCTCAGACCGTCAGACTGTAGGAACAATAATTATTCTTCCAGGTCACTTAAGAAAATTAAATCATCAAAAGAATGTATAGATATATGATACATATGGGATACAGACAAGGTTTTATTAATGCAGTATTTACTTGATTGCTCTTTCTAAAGGTTCTCTGAATAATTTGATGTGATGAGCCACACTGACATATTTGAAAAACTGCATTTAGGGGCTGATTGTCTTTAGCAGCGATTTTGGAGCTCATATGTTTTAGATGGAGTTAAAGGAGAAAGAGAGACATAAAAAGAGATAAAGTGGCGCCACAACGGTGACATTCTTGACTTACAACCAAGTCTCTCTGCTGCCTGTCAGCCCAACACAGTAATCAGAGCAAGGATCAGAGTCTATTATAAAGTGTTAGGTTGGTAGCTTACAGCTGACTCCACAGTGCATCACCTGGGACACATGCTCCCCGGTCACTTTAGTAGGGACACCTACAATCCAATGCAATTCAGTGCAACAGTTCTGCCACCTATTTTTTTTTTTTTTAAATGAAGCTTGTAAAACTTTCAGAGGTGTTAATGTACTATTTTTTATTACCAAAGTCATAGTTAGTGGTGGTGTTGTACAGAACAGCATTAAATTAAAATATGTTTTCTTTTGATATTCTTTGTCCAAGTTTTAAATGGTGTGGGCAAATTTATCAGAAATACCTCTCAGTAAAATGAAATTCACATTACTGCAAACTGCAACCTCAGTAATAAACATATAGTGTCACATATGTGTCAAAACTGAACAGCATTGTCTTTATGAAGGAAGAATTTATGGCTGAGCTATTGTGTTGGATTGCATCAGTTTTAACAGTTGCATCTCATGACTTGGCCACTGAGTTTATATCCAGTGTGTATTTTGAGCATTTTTTTAACCAAGTGCTGTTCATGGTTGAACCAGGAATTAAAACAATGCAGGATTTAGGCAAATAAAATCAGAAACAACTGAGAAATGCAACAGGAAAAAAGAAGCCCAACAGTAAAGATAAATACCAACCCTGAAACAGATAAGATTGTACAAATATTTATTTATTTATTTGTTCTTTTTTTTAATTTAATTTTAAAAGCGACCATTTACAGTTTAAAACATAAATGTTAACCATTTGATGATCATGATTCAAATCATAGCTTAGAGGTAATTCGCATCTGCAGTCCCCTGGCAGGTCAGAACAAAAACACAGCATAATAACAATACAAAGTCATACACAAAGAAGAGAAAAGACACACAAAAGACAAAAAATACACACAATAGCACTTGTTTCAAAAAAAGAAGACACAAGACAGACAGCACAAGATCAAACTACACAAAGAGCACTTCACAATCAAATAACAATAAAAAGCTACACACAATAGCACATCACAAGTGAATGCTTGTCAAGTTATAAAGTCCAGAGTTCAAGGTCAGTGAGTGCAGAGCCGAGCATCTTTCAACCGTCTTTTCAAGGTGGTTTTGAAAGTCCTGCTCCTGACATCGTCAGGCAGAGTAGTCCACTGATTTGCTGCTTTGAGAAAATTAAACAATTGGAAAATTGAAAATTGGTGATAAGTATCAAACATCGTTATTGTGTAATTAAGAAGAAATTCTTCTGACAAGCATTTTGAATGACCAAACAAAAGCTCAACTCCACTCTGCAGTCCATCACTGGTTCCTAATGTTCTCCCTCTCCTTCTTTGTCTGCTTGCAGGACACCTCTGACAGGGATCAGTGACTTCACAGCCACCAAGAACAAGATCATTCAGCTGTGCCTGGAGCTCACCACCACAGTTCAACAGGTCTGCACGCTAGTTAGCTCCACAGCACACGTGTAGTCATAGCCCCTGGGAAACACACACACACAATAGGTTTTTCCACTGAGCACACAGCAGCTTGGGGGCACAGACATGCAAGATAAAGTGTAGGAGAAGAGAGTTATGGGAAATGTGGTCTGGCAGCCATGACACAAGCCTGAAGCCAGCAGTCTGAGCACGTTATTGCAAATGCTGATGTTTTTCTTGGGATCTTTTCCTCCTCACGCTGGCTAATGAGGAGACCCCCTTTAGTGCGGGGACGTTTAATAGTAACCGTCGCTTTTGTGTTTCCAGTTTCATAAAACCCGCTGGCGCTCTTTTAAAAGGCGGCTGCCAACATTCCCCAGGCTGCCGTACTCCTTCAGCCATGTGGTTCCTGTTTTTAGTTCTCCAAGATGCTCGCAGTGGGAGAACAAACTGTCTGAAAGCACTTCCTGAGTGTAGGTTTAATGCAGGGATGAGGAGGAGGTCCATCTGACTGCCAGATAGATGGCTAACGGTTAAAACAGCATCAGCAAACATCCACTATATTTCACCAACTTTCTGCAGAGAATTGCTCTGGCATTGCATCATGATACAATTGGGTGTCTTACTTCTGTCAGTTTCATGCAACCAGTAGTGGTTTGGTCAAACATATGTCTTAAACAAAGGGAGGTGGTGAGTGGCCTTTTCTTCAGTATCAAAGTCAAGTTGCATGCACTATTTGTTCTCCCTAAAGGCTTTGACTTAAGCATGGCCCGGTAAGCGACTCGTTTTACACTGCCAGTGAAAGTGGCTGCTGAGACTGCAGGTGTCATTTTTAGAGGGTTATTGCATCAAAATAAATTCCTTTCCCAGAGTGCCCATTTCCTCGCCAGAGTCTGGGATTTCAGCGCCTCTGGTGATTTACCGTGGGTGTCTCGGTCATGGTCATCCAGAGGAGTGGGGGGTATACATTTCCCACACTGCCATGTGAAGTGGAGAGGTTATGGTGTAGAATAAACTCTTGATAGGTGCTGAAAGAGTCCTGTAAGACTGGGGAGATTAGTTTTCTTGGAAGAACTGGAGGACGAGAGATGCAGTTTGGTTCTCTGTTAGTTTTAAATCAGCTTTATAGCAATGTAGGTGATTTCAGAAGCACTCATGAGGTGGCTTATTTTCAACTCTTTAGTTATAATTATTTTTTTCTCTATTTGAAAAATTCATATCATAATAATGACGGTATTCAAACTTTTTCAGATAATGACATGATACTGTTACGCACAGCAACAAGAAGCGTAGCTGACAGCAGATTTCATACTGGTTACTGTATGAAATCTGAATGATGATTTTTGTTCATATTTTACTGAATATCTTAACACCTTGAAACCTGGATCGACAGTGCTTTTCTTGTGCTGTGTTCAGATACCTTTCACAAGTATTAAAACCTTTTAAAGCCTGAGCAAATTTTATTAAAATTTCACCAAAATATTAAAATTAATAGAGTTAGATTTTTTTTAACTAGGTAAAAATGTCCATGAAAAAATAAATAAATAAAACATATATGTAGTATTCTTCAGAAGTATTCTTCAGCTCCTTTCTATTATTCCTTTATTGGTGCTAAGTTTCACAAAATTATTCTTTTACTTTTTACCAATTTCTTGCAAATTTTTTGAGTAATTTCTTCTTACTTTCCTCATTGGCCTCTTTCCATGTTTTTAAAAGAAACTGCAACAATTTTAGCAATTTTAGGTTATTGTAAGTAATAATGAAATATCTTCTTATATTTTTCAATATTCTTTTCATATCATCAAGAATACAATTATCACAAAAATACCTGAAAATATTGTGATATTGTTTTAGGGGCATAACACCCATGCCTACTTTTCACAGCATTGAAGTATCTAAACTGACACAGAGTTAGAAGAGTCTTTGCTTCCTTTCTCATTTCTTTGGACCGTTTTCACTCCCTTTGTTATTCGTAACACATAGGCCAGATTATGAGCCACTGGTTGATAAAAAAGGTTGCACCGGACACTGCCACAGTCATTAGTTTTATGATGGGGAGGACGGTGTGAGGTTTGCCCAGCTCGTTCATGAACTTCAGCCAAGAATTGGGGCTTTTCAGATCACACAATTTATGTGTTCTGCCTGAATGAAGCCTGTGTGTACACACACAATGGGACACGGCCATAAAGCTGTGAACGCATCACCCATCTTGGCTGACCCGTCAGTGTAGAGGTCATTCTCTTTCAAAGAATGCATTTTTCATCGATCCCCCGTGTCTTTTATCATGCTTCCCACTCCTGAATTGTTGGCTCAGATATGAAGTTTAGATCGCTGTATTTTTAGCAGAAAAATCTGAGATTTCATTATGCAGGAAAGACTAAGCAACTATATCTATTATATATCTATTTGATAATATCTATCAAACGTTGATACCTCATGAATAACAGGATGTCAGAAGGTCAGATCTTTATTTCACTTCTGTGTAAAGGCAGCTTCACTCCAGGTTACTGCACCGTGCCAGCACTCGTCTCTTGGCCACTTCATTGCTCGACCATGCAAATCCACTCTGGTGGCAGATCAAAGGCCCAGAGAGCAGCACACAGAGAGTCATCTGATCCACACCGGCTGTGGGATCAAGTCCATAACGTGAGGGATCAGTACACCCAGGGAATTGTCCCTCAGCCTCTCTCAGCACTTGGTTACAATCTGGCTCCCGTCTACCAAAAAGACTCTGGTTTTGACAAAGATATGGGATTCATTTGGATATCACGAACAGATCTTAGAGGGATTACGTGCGATATTGTACTCCCATGATCTGATGGTGCTGCACTGTGAAACGAGAGAAATGTTCCATAAATGTTAAAGCTTGATGGGAGATGTGCCAAGCCATGTCTGCAGCACATAATGATACTGTTTTGTTTCACGGCCTCTAAACATTGAAATATGTATTTTTAGCTCATCCCTCTTGGCTCAGTCAACAGTGTAGTCATCCAAACACGGGCCAGTCTGTAAAAAAGAAAAATGCAGTCACATGTTTACGCAAGCATAGCCAAATTCTTTCTGAAACCACCAGAAGTTCTTGGCTGCCTATAGACAATTTATCGTGAGGAAACATACGTTTGGGACCAGTATATGTCAAATGAAACCAATTATGATTGTTTTTTTCCTACTTATTTATATTGGATTTTCATTTTTTTCCCCCCAAGTAAGGGAAATGTGGCAAAGGCACGTGTATATAACTTTACCAAAGGAGCTTAGTCAAAAGAGGCACTCAAACACAGAATATAATATTTAGGGAGCCTAGGATGTACCCTGCTTTGATGTGAAGCCATCGCTCACGGCCACAGACAGTCATGCGAATCCTGTCAATGCAAACAAACTAACAGTATGACAAGCCAAGTGTGTTTGAAAACAGACGCTCCCCTTTAGCCCAGTGGAATGTGCAAGCTATGGAAATATGGAAAAACTTGCACGACCCCCATTCGCTGTCTGCACAATGGATTTACAAAAAGCAACAGAGCTGGCTTTGTACATGGCACATGCCCGTGCATGTCACTACTAACACCGCAAGGGCCATAACACCAGTATCCCTTTATTTTGCACTGACATCAGCTTGTGACGCCTCTGGAGAAACTGGAGACTTGGTGAAGTAGATTTTCTTTTCTCTCCAGTTTTGACAGAAGCATTTCACCTGTGTTTTGATGGATGGCTTCCCTTGGGGCTTTCCCAGCAGAGAGACAATTTCATAAACAGGCATGGGCCCCCCACACGCACAATGAACCCCCCACCCCCAGACCTTACCAGGGGCCCTTTCACCACTAAAAACACAGTTGTCAGGGGAGGCTGTTGCCTCAGCTGTGGCCGGTCCAGCTGCAGTCTATGAGTGCTGTGTTGGGACACTCTGAGGGGACGCTGGTCAGTCTCTCAGCTGACTTTGCAGATTTTATCATTGGTTCCTTCCCCCAAACAACCAAGATCACTGCTACTGTGTCTCCACTAGCCCACCCACTTTCAACTATGGAAGGCAGTGATGCATTCACAGAAAACCAAAGCTCTGTTTGGATGAGGGACTTTCTGAACATCATTACATGTTTACTCCCATTGTTTCCCACCATGTCATCTGCACATTTTTACTGTATGAGCATTAGTATGGTATTTACGTTCCAATTTAGTACTGAATCAGACCAGGCATTATGCAATTATAGCTCCCCCAGAATTTAGGCAGAGAGGTAATTTGAATCTTAAAGCTGTTTATTTGAGGCTGTTCTCCATTTTTCTCAGTTCTATATCTGGAATGCTGATTATATCGTATTTACCCAACCCCTATACTTTTTCTTCCTCTTTCGCCGTTGAATAACCTCTTCGTCTTCCCTGTTGTTTACTGCTCACAAGCCTAATCTGTCATCACTGTCTTCTGTGTGACAGGACTGCAGTGTTTACGAGATGGAGGAGAAGATCCTGGAAGTTGTAAGTATACTGTATCTCTTCTCTGTGTTTCTCCTAATGTAAACTTAATGAGACCCTGAGGTTCTCATACAGGAAAAGGTCTGGTAGATCGTTTGGGTGTTTGTCTTTTAACAAAGAGATTGGGTGACATGCTCTCAGTAGCAAGGTCGGTTTGTGAGTGAATAGCGCAGACCCATCTATAGGATTGCCAGCAGAGGAGGCGGCTCTAATACGCCCCAGCCATCAATCAATGTTTCCTGTGGCTGACACTCTCCAGACCCCATGGGCTAATACTGGGCTTCCTCTAGCACTCTGTCTCTCTCAGACAACCCAAGAGAAGTCAACGTTAGAACCAAGTTCCTCTTTGTCCATTTCTTTGTTTCATGCTCAGCTAAAATGTACAACCATGTGTTCAAAACTAAATGCATGTGCCTGAGACGAGACATCAGAGAAAAGACCCCTCTAATGATGATAAATAGCAGTTTTTGTCCTGAAACAAGCAAGGAAGAAGGGTGGCGTTCACAGGACTGATTTCAGGGTTGTGTGTGTGCACTGGTACGTCCTGTTAATAGCACACTAATGGTCCCTTTTAGCCTTGCACTAAACATGAGCATTATACAAACACAGAGACGTGTACACAGGGAGTAAGGCGACTAACTGATGAAGGATAAGGTCTGGGCGTCACGAGTGTCACGAGCAGCGCTGTAGCCTGACTTGTTCCAACCTGTACAACACACAATGGTTATTAAATGCACCATTAGAGGATTTAGCACAGCGCTTATAATCACTGTGAGAAGTTTATTTGAGTCCTCTGCTTCTTACTTTGTTCACTGATGCATTTATTTTGCTTTGTCCTCTGCAGTCTAAGATTTTGAACAACATCTGTGATCAGACCGTGAGAACCACCTCTGACCCCCTGATGAGCCAGTCGGCCTGCTTGGAGGAAGTCCAGCTGACCAATATCAAACCAGGAGAGGGTCTGGTAAGGAATGCTGGGAGCTTTTTCCCATCCCTAAACCTAATATCAGCCTTATGGAATTGAAAACCAGGAATGCATGCAATGTGTGTCAAATTGTGACCCTCGCATCTCAGTCATACATTTCCCTCCCTCTGGGAATATTGTGCTTGTACTGAAAATGTTGTTGGTTTTCTATCTGCCCCAGGGGATGTATATCAAGTCTACCTACGATGGGTTACATGTCATCACAGGAACCACAGAACATGTAAGTATGACAATATGCTGACCACATAAATACATTAAGCACCTTTTCATGCACCGACAAAACAGTAAGAGAGACTGGTTGTAGTCCAGTGTGAAGCAGTTGGCCAGTGGCATTGCTGCACATCATATGTCTTATGTCATACTGGTCCTTCCATGCAGACTCACCCAGAATTCAAAACATTTGCCAGTCTGTGTCATGGAATTTCTCCAGAATCGTAAAGTGCATGTGGTCCATGTATGTAGGTTGTGTACTTACAACAGAGGCTGGGGTTAAATTCACACATGGAGCCCCTATGCTGCATGTCATCCCCTCTCCCTTCTCTCCTGTCATTGTTCATGTGTATATCAGTAAAGGCAAAAACACCAATATATGAGCTTAATATCATCGTATGTGCCATTCTCAATATATGTATTCAAAGCTTCACCAGTTGCTTTTGTTTTTCTGGACTGGGCTGAAATTTGTACGTTTGAGGAGTTTTAAGGAAGTTTTAAGGAAATCAAATAATGAAAAAAAAAAACAAATTTACCCTAACAAACTTTGGTTTTCAAAAATGTATATCTATATCTAGTTTTCATTCTCTTGCAACCAAATTTTGTTTCTCTCTCTTGTTTTATTTGTGTTGATTTTTTTAAAAAAAATGTGGTCGAATATTAATATTTATTGCAGATTTATAAAGAAATTAAAGACGAAAATGCTCCTAATATAGTGCATGTGTGTAGTGAAAAATGCCAGTGTCTCAAAGGTTATCCAAGTAATTTACCAGGAAGTCTGTATGACGGAGGTAATAGAAAGATTTTTTTACATGAACTGGAGTTGCTGGGTGAGTTGGTATGGAATGACCCATTTGTCCTTGTTTTTTTTTTTTATTTTAAGTGGCCAACTTAGAAATTCCTTTATTACTGCACATTACTGTTAAGAACAGGCTTTTGATATTGCTGAAAAAACAGATCACGCTCATCCTCCTCCTCACCTTCCTCTTCTTTCTCCTCCTCCACCGAGGGCACACGAACTTAACTGAAGGAGTGTAGCTCATCCGTAAAGGGAATTGTTTGTGATATTTACCGATTACTGGAATAGAGAAAAAACAGCCTCCACAACAAGAAATCCTCCCATTTCACCACACTGAGACAACCAGTTAGTGACTAACACACCAGCATCACTGCTACGGTTGGATCTTCACGCCTCCGGTCCGTAATTGTGAATCAGGACCTGAATCATCACCAGTAATGACTAGATAATCCCGTTTGACATCTGTGTGACAAAAAAAAAAAAACAATTCAACTGATATTCATACACGCAGAGGGTGTTTGTGTTTTCTCACGATTTGAACTCTGACTTTTTGTTCATCAGATATTTGCACACTGAATAGATCATTTTAAAGAAAGACAGTTTAAATCACACAGGAAGCGGCAATAAAGTAACTCTGATTTCAACAAGGTTTTGTAAATAGTATATTGTGTTTTAGGAGTAAGTGTCAGTGTTTTATTAAAGGGTTAGATCTGAGTTTTTTGTGAGGTTGTATGAGATACATATCTATAGCCTGTGAATTACCCACAGTGTATAGAAGCAAACAGGAGTTGCGCATTGCAAGCTGAGCGATGTAGTGCTGTGGATGGGGTTGGCAGCAAAATGTATTTTAGCAACCTAAAAACATCAGTACAGTGTAAGTGTACACTATATTTAGAATATTTTTCATCCCTTTACCTTACCGTCAGAAGGCCCTTTTCGACGGAGAATTAAAGCCGTTAACAGTGCTCTCTTCAACACCAAACTCCATTGACAAAAACAATGATTTTACCTTGCAAAACACGGACGTTGCTGGTCTACCGCTCCCTTAATCAGAAAGTTTGTTTTTTATTGTGTGACTTTGTTGTTTAAAGTGGTTATTTCGGATTCACCAAAGTCACACAATTACACAAAAAAAACTAACCAATCAGCAGTAGACTGTGTTGTGTGAGGTAAAATCACAGGTTTTTTTCAACTGAGTCTGGTGGCTTCAAAGAAAGCATAGATGGACATATCGGCTTCAGTTTTCTGTTAGAAATTGCTTTCTGGTGGTAAGGCATAAATATTCTAAATATAGCTTTTACTGAAGCTGATATGAATTATTTTAGGTGGTTCAAATCCAGATCCATCCAGATTAGTATATTGTACTTTTGTGTGCTTCTCCAAACTTTGCGCCGCCATCCACCATCTACTGTAGGTAATACACACTGACTATGTGTACGTGCCTCATACCATCTCCCCTCAAAAAATCAGGAATATCCCTTTGAAGTGGTTTATCAGGATTTGACCTTTACTCTGTTTGTTCTTCAGTCACCTGCAGACCTGACCAGGAAGATCCATGCTGGTGATGAGGTGATCCAGGTCAACCTGCAGACAGTGGTAAGAACCTTTTTATTTGGTCCTTATATATATATATATATATTCAGCTACACACACTGTCGATTTAATTACACACTATAAATGTTAATGTTGTACTAACAGAGTGTTTTGGGGATTCGCTCCTGTTACTCAGGTGGGCTGGCAGCTGAAAAACCTGGTCGTCAAACTGAGGGAGGATCCCAAAGGTGTTGTTCTTCTCCTTAAGAAGAGGCCCACAGGCACAACAGGTTTCACCCCCGCCCCACTCAAGAACATGCGCTGGAAGCCCCCGGTACCACAGGTAGGTGCACACACAGCTGACACACATCCTCCTTTCATTATGGAACATCAACAAAAGCCTGCGTGTTTATTCATTGTCAACCAATTATCAGCTTTTTAGGGAGTTGGCTCTAAAATGGCAAGTTCAGACAAGTGTCACAGAGCCACCCTGAAAGTGCTGCCGGCTGAATTGAATACAGCATTGAGTGTTTCTTCATGCAAAACATCAGAGGCAAACAAAATCCCATGATGTCATACAGTCTTAAGAGATAGAGCTGGAAGCCTGCAGTATTGGAGTCTGGTTAGATTGTATCTAGTTTATTAGGAAGACATTGTCCAGATGTTGCTATCAAATGAACAGAATGGGAATTCAAGTATTTCACGGATATAAAGAAGGACCTCACATAATACTAGACTGTCTCTGCAGTAGAAAGACACATACTTTTCAAACCGGTGCTACATGACCAAAGAAAACAGAGAAAAAAAGGGTTCTTTTGCTTAAGAAGTAGAAAACGTAGGATTGCTAGAATGCTAATGTGGAATGGTCCTCGTCAGCGCTGGTCTGTGTGAAAATGGCGGCCAGCCGGATCTCATTTTTGTGTTAAGCAATAAGCTTAAAAATGTTTCTGAAAACATTTTAGGTGAGGAATATGCAACTCAGTGACGGAATCTTGGTTTATATTTGATCAGTGCTGCACAGTTTCACTGTGCAGGAAGCAATATGGTGCCCACTTCCTCTTTTACTTAGTCTTGCCATTACGGCAAAACGGGGCATTAAAAAACGTTTCTGAAAACATTTAAGATGAGACATATGCAGTGCAGTAACATAGTCTGGGTTAAGATTTGATCAGCACTACCTAGTGTTACCATTTGATATTATTTTGGTCCGAGTTAGAGCCAGCGAAGCTCCTCCAAAAGACGTTATTTGCGTAATTTGGAGGAGTGAGGAGGGATATCCAAGCATTGGTGAGATGGAAAGGAAGAGGAACGTTTACCACAGTTCATCTGCACATACTACCCACATAACTTTGACACAAAGCTGGTTGAAAATCTGCGAAGTATCCCTTTAAATCATGCTATTTGGTTTCACCCTCTTTTTAAGAGCAACGCCCCAAATGCGTATTGTTTAAAGAGAGGTCAAGGGTCGCTAATAAGTATCATACTAATAAGGTTATGCCACTGTAATTTAATTTGGTGATCTCCCTCGTGTGAACACATTAGGCTTAACTTGGCTTTTAACCACATCTCTGCACCTGAGTCCCCTTTAACAGTCAGCGAGACAATAAACTCGTTGTAAACTAAGACTACCAAATTTCAGGCCCTGATATTGTCTCATCATGCGTAGCCTGTTTTATAGCCTGAGAAGGCAAGATGAGAAGATATCAGATAAGAGTGGGTTTCTCAAAACAACAAAAGAGCCTCTCAACACAAAGGTGGCCCATGTCAACATTGTCAGCAGCATCTTGTTTTAACAAGTCGTCAGGGGTATCAGAGTTAGACATCTGAGTTTATCTGAGATAATACGGCTCCAGAAGGCAAAACAGAGACAAATCATACACCCTGATTCAGGAATGAATGACACTGCCTCAGTTAATACTGTATAATTTCAACACATGGGAGCTATTTGCGAAAGGAAACAGGGGAAATGATTCATGAGATTCTGAATCGGATGTTTAGTTTGTCATTAATATATCACGTCTACAACGCTACATCGTCAGACGTATCATTTAGGTCTGATGAGAATGGCGGCGAATAGGAGTCGTACTCTAGTCAAGGGCACGATGTTGTTGAGTGTTGGGAAACATAACTGTGGTAAATGAGTACAGTTTTAAGTACATGTCTCGCGGGCTATTTTGGACTTCACTTACAATCTTTCCATACCTCAAACAAGAAGGTTTATACTGAGGGAGACACACACAAGCACTTAAATGTCTCACCACATGTGGTAAACTCCTCCCAGCTGCCAGCAAGTCATATTTAGTCTTAAGAAACCAAAAAGCAATGACTTCATTTATTTTCAACTGATATCGATCTCTTGTGCTGTATTTTTTCAGAACAATTCCTCCTTGATCAGAGCCCAGTCGCCCTGCAGCTCAGCCAACGGATCAACCAAAAAGGAGAAGCCGGCCATCCTGGACTTGTATATTCCACCTCCTCCTCCGATGCCATACACCCCACGGTGAGTTGTCCTATTTCATCTGCCAAGCTTTTTATTTGACGAGGTTTAGTTTTGTTCAACAAGTTCTAAAAGGATGATAATGAGTGTGTCCTGGACTCGTGACCGCCTCACCTCCCTCCCCTCCTACTGCACATTCTGTTCTGCATGTCTTCAGCCCACTCTGCTCGCACCAGTCCCACCACAATCCTTATGCAATGACTTTTTCATCTTCCACCTCCAGGAAGATGGCACAATGTGGTCACATTTGCTTTAAAGGCTAGAGACTGAATTTAAATACAAACTTTGCAGCCTTGTTGTTTATTTATCTGGAATTACAGTTACACAACAGTATTTTCTTGCTAATCATCCCAATGGTGCTTTATCTAGTAAACTAGAGTGGGATGTTGTGCTATAATAAATGAATGACCATCTGTTTCTCCACGCAGTGAGGGGAGAACGGACTCCTTCTGCAGCATTAGTAAAAGACCAAAGGGCTCTGAGTCACCCAACTCCTATCTGGACCAGGAGAGCAGAAGACGCTGCACCATCGCAGATTATGACAAGCTAAGCGTGGGCTGTCCCATTGAGGCCAACGTGATCCAGCCCAGAATGAGGGAGCACAAATCCTCGCGTGGTCAGTACTTCTTCATTCAGGGAATGTTGTAAACACCCCACTTGTGGTCACTGAAAAAAAATATGATCTTAAAATAGTGCATTTGATGAATATTAAACTCTTTCGTTTAGGGAAGCCGCGGCCCCTTTCCATGCCAGTGGACACCTCCGCTGGAATAGTCGATCCTTACGCTAAGCCTTGGGCACAAGGGAAAAAAGGTATGTACGAGCATGCTTTTAATTTCGGGTAAAACCCTGTTACTCCAAGATTACGTCTTTATTTTTTGATGATATTCGTTCATACTCACGGTTCGTACAAATTTCGAGCAACAAAGCTACAAAACAGAGAAGCATAGCAATCTACACTGTCATCAACTCACTTACAAGTGACATCCTGCACATTAATGTGGAGTCTGTATATTAGAAGATAACCACTATAAGGCTAGAAAAAGATTGTGACATCACTGCCAGTGATGGCAAATTTGCAACCAATTAAAAATACTTTCAAAGTGTATTTTTCCAGTAGTCTTCAGCACTTTTCAACCATTACATGCATCCACTCTATGATTTAAAAAATGCTTAAATTAATAAAGCATGCATTATTTAAGGCTAGCTGACCCCCCCACCCCCATTTACAGTCTTTATGCTAAGTTAAGCTAACATACCGTTTTCTCCAGCTCCGTAGAAAAACAGACTAAGGTTAAAACTAGCAATTATTTTCAAGATTATTAATCTGCACATTATTGTTTGGTCAATAAAATGTCAGAAAATAGTCCACTGTAATTTTCCTGAGCCCAAGGTGAAATCTTCAAATGATGACTTAATCTAACTAGATGTAGATGGTGTTTTGCCAGATGGTGGTCTAGTTACCGAACCACTGCAATTTGTTTTTTTTCTTTTGAAAGTCGCAGTGTGCAGGAGTTTGTCTGCAAATTTGTCTTTGTTTTGGAAGTAGATGCATTAAATGTTTTTTGTTTTTTTTTTGAGAAGATCCAACCAGCACAGGGGCAAAAAGGCAAGACCTTGTAATTAACTGAAGAATGAAAATAAGAGTACTCATTAAAACCACAAACTGCAGAAATGCTTCCATAAGTGAGGATACACCAGACACAAGATAAAACCTATAGATAAAAATATAAAAATAAATAAACATACTGTTAATAATAAGGAAATAAATAAATGAAATACCCTTAATAACAGATAAAAGGTAAATAAAAGGATATAAGTACAAATAACAATAAATAAAAATGGTAAAAATAATAAAACAATATATCATCTAGTAAAACAATAACACAGACTAAAATGTATTAATAAGTGGTCAATAAATAAATAAATGGCAAAAGTTCAATTAAAAGCCAAACCAAAAAGATAGGTATTGAATTTGCTTTTAAAAAAATATCGATCCCCTCTGCTGCCCTCAGGTCTTCAGGCAGGCTGTTCCACAAACGTGGACCATAGTAACAAAAGGATGCCCGACCGTGAGATTTCATTCAAACTTTTGGGACTTCTAAAAGGCCACTGCCAGAAGACCTGTGAGTTCAAGGGGGCTCATAAGATAAAAGCAGATCTGATAAATAACTAGGACCAAGACCATTAAGAGCTTTAAAAACCTAATAAAAGGATATTAAAATCAATCCTGAAACACACTGGGAGCCAGTTATTGCTGTTTATGAGCTGACTCCTCATTGTCTCTCTGCCTCAGGAGAAGACCTCCTGTACAGATACCTGAGCAATGAGAGGATCCCCACCATCGCCGAGGAGGTGCCCTCAGTGTCTCCACCCTACAGGCCAGCCGGGGAGCGTCAGCTCGTCAGAGTGGACCACATCAGGGGCAGCCGCTACTACTCCAACTCAGACCTCCACAACAGCGCCACCATCCCCTACCAGGATGACATCAAAAAAGCCCCCGTAGGCCCCGCCTCCAAGCGCGCAACGGCAGAACGCTCACTACTGGTCAGTTGGATCACGCGGCTTAAGCTATTGACTCACTGATGATGCGCTTCCTGTCCGGGGCTTCCTGTTCCTGTCTTTAATCCTTCCTCAGTGCCTTTGATTTTTTAACGTCCAGCTGTTTTTTTGGCAGCTTCGGGCTTTCTCACACTCCTCTCTCCCCCCCAACCTCCATGTTTCCCTGGTGTTACTACTACTACCAACTACTACTCCTCAACCAAACTTGCTTTTGTAGTACTCACTACATTACATCATCACCCCTTTAACTCTGCCTACAACCCTCCTCGTCTCTGACTAGAAGTCCCATCTCTGCCTCAAGAAGACACAGTTTGTTCAGGTTTAGGACACTTTGGCCTTTGCGTGCCGTCTCTGGACTCCTCTGTACATATTAAGCTATGTCATGTTTCAGTTGAAATGCTCTCTGGTACCGTTATTTAATACTTCAGAAAACTTGCCTGATATCACTTTGGCTATTTGCTTATTTTAATTTCATTTGCATAAATAAGTTATAAAAAAAAATACAGCATATTTTGTTAGTGAAACTGTGCTTTAACTATACATGTTACTGATTTTTTTTCTCAGATGAAACTTTTGTGATCAGTTAGTTACATCACCCTCTACCAAAGGTTGCCTCTTGTAAGCTATGCATAAACATCCGAGAGGTTTTTTATAGTCACTTTAGCTGACAATGCTGCATTGGTTGGTAAAAGGATGTTTATATGGTGTCACTAGCAAATATTTGTGCTGGTTTTACAGCTATGCACTCTATTTCAGTAAACTTTTACATCCTGTGTTCCAGTTTACCCTGCAATTACCCACCTAAAAGGCCTATACGTGCAGCTGGTTGGCAGTAATTCATGGTCTTTTTAAGCCAGTGATTTTTGAACCAATCTTTTAGGACACACTGGTCTAATGGCCTTCTATTAGCTCACAGATCACAAGAGACAGAATGACAGTATTATTTAAGAAAACACAGGGAAGAAGTGTCTGTTGTTGCTTAATCTGCCTTTTGTAAGTTTTGAATAGCGTTTTATTAAAAATTGCAGTTCATGTCAGTCATCTTTTGTATTGTCTTTATTTTACCAGTGGGTGTGGACTTACTGTTAAGCATGTGGGGTGATATATATTAATCTGAAAAGTACATTGCTCAACTATGCTGTTCAGGTATCTGTTAACATACTCAACAATGCCATATTTTATTGCAAATCTGTTAGTGAAGGAAAGCATTAACAATCATTGACTTCCACTGAATACAGGACCAAACTATCGACCCTGCCGGCTTTCTAACCTGCTTTGACCTTTGAGGCGAACCCTTCTCCTGTTTTTTAAGCATGTGGTGAAACAGGATAGCTCATGTCAAGCTACCTTTTCTCCACATCTCACACGGTGATGGTTATGCAACTGCTTCCCTCTTTGATGAACTTTAAATTCCAGCTGGGCAACCATATGGTCAAAGCAGGTTATTCCATCAGGGGGATCTTATTGCTGCACATATGTTGCCTTTTAAACATTTAAAAGCAAGGTTAGGATTACTTTGTCTGACAGCTTTCTGCCGTTTTCATTGATTTGAAGAAGCATTTGCCTGCAGAGGATCAGCATCTCTCATGCTGGGACTGAAGATCTGACTGCTGTCAACAAAGACCCGCCACTCACCTCTTTCCCCCTTCGCCTGTGTTTCTCTGTGCATGAATCTGCCGATGGTGATGGGCCTCTTTTCTTATCTTTCCTCCACTTTGTCTTCCTTGTGTCTCGCTCTGTCCAAGCTTGCCAAGCTATAGTCGCCTGCGGTCCTCACTAATATGCACTTTCTGAAAACCTGTGGTCTGCCTAAATACTACCTGCGCTCTGTTTAACCCACTGCTAAGTTTGCTAACCACTAACGTGTTATGCCTGCACATCAGAAATGGTCACATGGAAATGATGGGCTTAATTATTGGTAGTTTGTGCATGTGGAAGACTTTTTTTATGTTAATTGATCACAAATCACAGATAGAGATATCAATGCGATGAATGTTTAGTCCTTTTTTTTTTATTTCATTTTATTTTCTCATTCCGAAGAAAGTTTGTAATCGGGATTGAACGCGTCATACTATTAAAAGTTTAGAATTTTGCTGCCTGCAAGATAAGATGCTGCAGTTTTACAGTTAAAGTATCACTGCTAAAGTAACATATTGTTTACTATAAGCAAAATCACCCAAATATTCTTAAAATGAGCACTTACCAAAAGGGTATGTTGCATAACATCTCAAACGAACTAAGGCTTTCAGAGAGAGCAACTACACCGGAGTGAGTACTCCATCGCCAACATGTGTTAACCCATGAATCTCTATGTATCACAGGGACCTGACTGGCACTCTAGCAGTGACTTCCTCAATCGGTGAGTTCCCCCTCGTCTCCCACACACACACATACATGTAACACCGCTTAGTCTGTAGGTCACATGGGAAACATAAGACCACGGTGGGTGTAATTTTCCAACAGGGAGTGACAGTGAGCAGGCTGTGGAATCTTTTCAAAACAAGCTACAGGGTGCAGGGTCAGTGGGTGGGCTGCTTTTATGATCAGGGGAAATATGCCAAAGATAACCAGGCTAGGATTCATACACGGCAGAGAGAGATAAACAGATGGTGACAGCTGTAAGGTAAAAACTATGCAATATCTGTCCAAGTGTGATGGTATTTCAGTTGTTTAATGGTAGGGTATTTAGTTATCTTAGTCAGTTTGTGTTTGTGGCTTTTAGGAATTACAACAAGATGGTTAGAACTGATCTCCTACACAAAGCATCATGGCTCTGCTTCAGCGTGACAATCAAATATAAAGAAACAATAATTCCCTATTAGATTTCCCTACCTAATCAGAGCAATTGTTTAATGGTAGGGTATTCATTTAAATCATTTGATTTGTGCCTGTGGCTTTTAGGGACTGCAAAGAGATGGTTAGAACTGATCCCTGCGACACAAAGTATTACTGCTTGGCCTCAGCCTGACAACCAAAAATCAAAAACAAAAAATACCTTTTAGATTTTCTTATTTATTCAGCAATTTTTAATGGTCAGATATTAATTCATTTTAGTTAATTTGTAACTGTAGCGTTTACAAACTGCAACAAGATGGTTAGTGCCGAGCTCCTCTTACACAAATATCATGGATTTGCTTCAGCCTGAAAATCAAAAGCAAAGAAACAATAAGCCCCTATTAGATTTCCCTATCTAATCAGCACCATTGTTTAATGGCAGGGTATTATTTAATCTTAGTCAATTTGTAACTATGGCCTTTAGGAAATTGATAAGATGGACACAGCTTATCCACGGAACGCATCACAGCTCTGCTTCAGCCTGACAACCAAAAATAAACATTAAAAAAATCCCTATTAGATTACCCTATCTAATCAGAGTAATTGTTTAATGATAGGGTATTTATTAATCTTAGTTAATCTGTGAAGATGCAATTAGGAGCTGCAACAAGATGGTTAAAACGGATCTCCTCTGACACAAAGCATCATGGCTCTGCTTCTGCCTGACAGTCAAAAGTGAAGAAACTATTTGTTCTCTATTAGATTTTCCCATCAAACTTCTTTTTTTTTTACAAGCCAAACTTTTTTGGCTTGTAAGCAATGCTTGCAGTATTGAAAATTGATTATGCTCAGCTTCATCAGACCTGAGCAGATAAATCATGGTCATTATCTTGGAGCAGTACCAACCTTTAACACTCCTTTTGAATGCTAAATCAAATCAGAGCTTATTAATAAATCATATTTCACTGTTTTTAAAGACATTATCTCTCATACCAATGTATCCATCCCTTGCCATCCACCCCCGAGACACCTTCACACACTGCAGCATCTTTAGAAATGTCACTGTTATGACAAATTCTGATTCTTCTACGCTCCCAACTATAAATAACCACATCCCACTGCATAAATATGACGACATCCAAGAATTGCTGTTCCTCCGTCTCCCCATCCGTGGTTCCCTGTATCTCCTCTGGTCTTGGATGTAGGGCCTGAGGAGGTGTGACTCCCCACATTAACACTGTGATCAATGACTAAACGCCCTGCACAATACCCCCACCCTCTCCGGCAGTTTTATTTTAAGAGCCGCACACAAACGCGTGACATCCGGTTTGCTGCACGCTCGATCAAAACACATTACTCACATTTAGGATATATCGAGAGATGCTATTGTAAATCTTGCAGATACGCAGTTGAGTCATCGTCGGTGGAGGTCTATAAACATGTGGCACTGATGCAGTTACAGGGGGGTTGACTGACAGGGGATTTAATCATGTGTCATATTAATTTTGGCTTGTTAACCCGTAAAAATACTGAACAGTTTTTCCCCCATGACAAAGCATAAAATGTGACGGTGCATCAGTTTTAATTCTATGTCATTTGTCAAAACTATCAATTTGGTTATCTACAAAATAATCTGCGTGGGTGGGAGAGGAGAGCGTGTCAACAGAAGTATTTGAAGTCACAACAACTAAAAAGAAAACCGTCTGTATTTCTTACAGTAAACTAGTAATTTAAGGAGGAGACAAAGATGTGAAAATTTATGGATGACAGGAGGAGGATTCCAAAAATGGCGAAAGGCAGGAAAAACGAGCTTGAGACAATTTCATACCCTGAAATTGCAGGGTGTGGCCCCGGTTGAGGTAAATCGAGTATTCTGAGCATTGGGAACAAGTTACATGACTACCCATGCCGCTGTGGCTGGTTGCCAAATGCATTATCAGAAGCACTGGCAACCAAATGCCAATTCTTTAACGGTCTCTGTGGGATCTGCTTCACTCAGGCCTGAGCTCAGTCAGAACATAGATAAAAATCTTTGCAATAAGTATGTGTTTGAAATTTTCATTAAAACACTTGTGTCTGATCCAAAGTAAGACAGCTAGATGAAGCTTCTTGGTACTGCTTGACCTCAGCTTTAATGGTCTCTTTAAAACCCAGTAAGTGTTGACTTTAATGTTTCTTCTTTGTTCTTACAGATATAATCAACCGCAAATTCGATCCTGGTCCTTCTCTCAAGCAGTAAGTATATATCGTGTTGGGTTAGTCTGTCTAAACGTGACTGCTATCAATCCCACTGATGAAAAAAGGATGTGGTCATGCAGTATGTGCAAGTGTTTGCCTACATCTGTGCGAGTGATTGAGTTAGTCCGCTGTGAAATGTGTGGAATACCACTGGCCTTGGCAGGAGGAGGTGAAACTGAGAGCCTCAATTACAGGCTCATTACATTTCACACACAGATGTGACAACAAACATACTTTGTCGAGCTCTCTCTATCAAACACAAACCACCAGACCAGTCTACAGCAAGGCAACGTGCAGATCATGTGATAGCTCTTGTCTGAGGCTGAAGCCTCTGTCAGTTTGAATCCACACCATGAAACTCTTTCATTTTAGCCATGTGGCTCCAGGGATGGCAATGTTTGTCTGTCTGTCACTCCACCGCTTTGGACCTGAGAATGTCTCACCAACTACTGGATGGATTTTTGTGAACAGACATTACTATTTCCCTTACGATAAATTGTAATAACTTTGGGGATTTCTTTTAGGGACAGATAGCTCTCATGCTGTTTATTAGTTGCAGTGGAGTGGAGTGTGGTGGAGTGGTGAAGTGTTGGAGATATCAGAGATGTCTGCCTTCTCTCCAGTATAATACAACCAGATGGCACTTGGCTTGTGATGCTCTAAGAGCCAAAAAAAACCCTTAAACATTGATGTTTCTTTTCAGAATGCATGACCCAGTTACTCAAGATAATCCACAGACCTTGTTGTGAGCAGTTTCTTAGGCACTACTTTCTTTCCACAAAACTACACCCGCCAATGGCAGCACCACACAAAAGAAAGCGTGCATCTACAGTACTGCTAACTCACCTAGCAAGTTGGAGGATGCCATGAATATTTACATCTCATGCTGTGTTAAGCCTGAGCCTCTCTGCCATGAGTAAATGCAAACTTACTTCTGCACCCTCATTCAGTTGGCAGGTGTAGTTTGGTAGAAATAAGTTCCCACGTGAAAATGCTCACACCAAAGTCTGTGGATTAATTTCAGTAACCGAGTCATGACTTCTGGAAAGAGACATAGCTTTTGAGTTTTTTTCAGATGTATTTTTTGCCGCTTTGAACACCACAAGCCATCGAGTTCCGTTATATTGCAGAGACAGCAGATCAGCATCTGTACAGACAATATCTACAGCACTCTGCAGCTCACACCAAAACAATCTGGATTGATAAATAGTACTAAAGGGTCGAGGAGAAATGTATTTTTTTATTTTGGGGCAAACTGTTACTTTAATGTTTCATCTTTCAGATTTTTTGTTTCCTCAGAATTTCATGTCATGACCAAATATAGCTACAAAACTCACAACAATCCCATCAGGCTAAGCTTTGTGTTAAGAGCTAATTAGTAAATGTTAGCATGCCAAAGCAGACAAACTAATACAGGGGTGGCCAGATTAGATAATGTGAAAATAATGATAATGTGGGGGCCAGCTGCTTCTCACATCATACGGGTTATTACATTTAAAGAAGATCGCATATAAATAACAAAAACACGACTGTTTTATCTTTATAAGTGAAAAAGTATTCAACTATCCCTTGCCCTCGATGTCGACTTTATGCTTCTTTGACGTGGCTATTTCTGCTGCCTTGCAGGAAATATGGAGTTAGTTAAATGTTAGTTTGCCTTTTTACTGTCTGCTTATGAAAATACATTAGTGACGCCTACACAGTTCCTACATGGTGCATGTCTACAAACTGTATGATTGTCCTGCCATTGAGAGGTGAACAAAAAAATGCAAAGCGATCTTGCTTGATTAACCAATAATGTGTTAATCATTCAGTATATTTTGAAAGACAAGCTGAGGGCCATTTAAAATTGGTCCAAGGGCCACAATTTGGCCTACAGACTTTGGACATGACTGAACTAATCACATGGTTAACATTAAACATGCTAAACATCAGCATGTTGTCACTGTGAGCATGTTAGCTAGTTGACATTAGCATTTAGCTCAAAGCAGTGCCTCACAGAGCAGCCAGCATGGCTGTAGAAGCTTTGCCTGCTCCTCATTGCACGTGCTACAAGTGTAAATTGACGTGCATCTATTGGCTGTGGCAGATGCGGAAATGAAATGAGCAAACTAAGGATCCGTTTGCCATCTTTGCACACGCAAAGAGGACATATACCACAGTACCATGAGTTACTGTCAGTGGCACATAGGGGTCAGATGGATTAGGCACACAGTCAGTCATGACATGTGGACAAATCACATTTGTACAGATTTATGATCCAACGGTGACCAAACAAGAAAACCTTGACCCTTTTGTCAGCGTCTGTATAGCATAGAAGAGGTGATACAAGGATACTTTACTGCTTTTGTTCTTTTGGGTTATTTATGTAGGTGCTTTAACATACACCTGCTGCAAAGAAAACAAATTCACTTCAAATCCTTATTAACTGTCATTTTTATACTGCATTTAGAGTTAGAACAACTCAGTTAGCTCACAGAGCAAAATCTAAACTGAGGTGGTGACCGATATCAGGGCAACTGGGCAGTTACTACCAACAGCAAGTGAAGGACATGCAGTGCTGTCAAACTGAGCAAGCTAGAATTTGATATCATTTCCAGCCCTGCGCCCTTCCCCCTTTACACTGTGTGAGATTCCCCTGCTGCTCATTTCTTTCCGTCTCACACACACACACACACACACACAGAGTTTCTGGGTGGGAGGGGGGGCATTAGCTAAGTGCCGTGACAATTCTCAGCATGGATCATGATGGGAGATTCAGTGCTACAATGGTGTGACCAATTTGCATTCCCATGAATCCTTCAGGCCTTTGACACGAGTCGCAGGCAAAATTACCTCACTTCCACCCAAACACAGCTTCAGCGAAATGCCCCTTTAAATCAACCCAAAGTGGCATGCTGAGGCGTTTTCCCTCATCACAGACACGGGAAGAGTGTGAATTGTGTCGAAATCTTTTATTTAATTCAACACATTTAATTGAAATGTCAAAAGGAGAGCTTTTGGGGGGTTAGGGTCAGCACAAGGGAGTCACTTGATATTGATGTGAAAGATAGGATGACAAATGGGAGGGGAGGCAGAGAGAGGAAGCTACAGTGTGAGAATGTGAGAGATATAAAGGGGAGGGGGTCTCTTCATAGTCTCTTCATTCCACTCGCTGCATTACAATAGCAAGTGGAAAGAGAGAAGAGGCCCCTGTCTATTTAAGCAGAAATGAAATGGAGACTATAATAACGCAGGACTCAAGAATGTGTCTGCTGGTTTACCGCCATCCCAGCACAGACGAACATAGAACAAGAACATCCAAACCTCTGCACAGATACAGCTCGAGCAGTGATGTTATGGCTACAAACCCAGCGAAGGGTGTTGATAGCCAGGCCACAGCCTCCTGAATCATGAGTGGACTCTGTAACATGAAACACTTATTTTTCTGCCTATTTCTGGAAGAAACCATGGTGTATTTTATGATTTTGAAAGCAATAAAATGAAAAAAAAAGCTTTGTAGCATCCATCTAACTGGGTCCAGTGACACCCCCAGAAATGATTAATAGGGGTGGCCAGATGGGACCACTGAGAATCTAAAAACTAAAAGCCACAACTGAATTTTAGGACTTAACATACAATATTTAAGTAGGCTTGTTGAAAACTCTGCCAATATGAGAGTTAAGGAATCGCATACTGATAAAGTTTGGTTTCTTATTTCACAGTTCTATTGCCCCAGCTACTATTTATCTTGTGTGCACACACTAATACCAGTACGGCTAACATTTTGAGGTCCACAACAATCCTGTTTTAATTTGTTATGTATCTATACATGCTTGACAATTGATTCTTCAAATAGGCTGGTTGTCCTTTTAGAGACAAATATAAAGCTTTAATTTGATGTCCTGGGATTGTAATGAACAGAACATTTACTAGAAACAAGCCTTGTTGATTTTAGGGAAGACTTGTAGGTACCCATTGAATCCATTTTCATTCAGATATCTTGAGGTTAGAGTTCAAGGAACCCTTTAACAATGGCCAGTTCTCCCCAGAATATAGACCAACTTAATTAATGAGCCCCCTAGAAACTAGACACAGATAGATAGATAGATAGATAGATAGATAGATAGATAGATAGATAGATAGATAGATAGACTGATTGATCATAAAGATGTTTTTTTTATTATTCAAATAAGTTTTCAGCACTGTAGTGCTCAATTTAAAATGCACTTTTGTCACTTAATAACGCTTAAACACAAATGTTATTTTTCTGTAGAGCAAAACAAATGTGAAACCCTAATTTATTTGCCACTACATGTCCCTCTCTATCCCCACGTTCACTTTCTGCTGTTGTTTTGGTGTCTCGAGCACGGATGTAGTGAGGTCTCGAGGCTGTTACATAGCGGTAACTTAGCGACGCTTCGTGGTCATAAGTGGGAACTGCGAGGAATTTCTGAATTAAACTCTTCATTTCACTTGAGTGTAACACGATAACGATGCAACAACAGCTTAAAAGTGTTGTTGCATTCATGTAAAAGTTTGCCCCCGCTGTTTGTATCACGTCAGTTTGGGTGTTACCTTGTTATAGGTGAAGGAAGGGAGTAACACCCTATGTGGTCCCAACTGAAACCGGCTCAGCTCGCCTTCAGTCTCCTTTGTGTTTTTGAGACATGCTCGCCAAAGTTTGGTCAGACTTTGAGCAGAGCTTTCGGGTCAGTCTGCTGTCGTTGAGGTTGTGGTGGCAGGTAAAGTCACACAAAATTAATTAGTTTTGTTTAAAAAATGTCGGAAAATGATTAATTTGCTTACAGGCGAGGTTTTTGGCTAGCAAGGCCACTAACATTAAAGCTGGACACAAAACAGTAATGGCTAACGACCAGACTACATGATCATTTTTAGGATTTCAGGATTTTATAACGTATAAATTCCGTGTGAATTGCTCTTGAATGTTTGTGACAGTCGTTTAAAGTGCTGTTTGAGTAGTGAAATTACAAATAATTTAATATTTTACTAGTAATATATATTTTACTAATAAGGTTACTTTGAACATTTAACATGTTAAACATTTAACAAATCAAGTCGTGTTTTAGGTTTTCAAAATGTAAAAATGCTAACATTAGCTTTAGATTTTATATTTAAAAACGCTTTTTACATAGGCTATATTTTAAGTATGTGAAATGCATTTTTTACCTACCATTTCCTGTTTTTGTAGCTTTTTTTGTGTTTATTTTGTTTTTTGAATAGATTACAATATTTATTTAAATTTTTATTTGGTACAGCAAACAAACTTGCATAATTCACATCAACTCTGTGATGCTTTGGTTCATACCTACTCCTTCTGAAAAGCTCTGTTTTCATTGTGTTTTGAAAAGAGACAAAAATAAAGTAGGTGCAGATGGTATGTGGTTTACAGTTAGCTGCCGAATGCAGTGACCTGAGCTAGAAAGGTAAATGTTTCTTGATTTTTTGTTGCTCAGTCCAGTCAAATATTACACTGACATCTGCAGAAACATTTTTGAGTCGGGATCTCAAAGCTAAAATTACACTTAACCTTTCACATCTGCAAAAAAAAATCCAACAGGAACTTAGTTACTTAAAACATGCACACACAGAGACTCAGGCCTGTGCTGTGGTTTATGTGGTGATCATCATCGAGCTCCCACAGGCAGCCAGTTTACTCAAACACCCGGAAAATGAGATGTGATGCATTTGTGTTGTGCAACATAGACACACACACACACACACACTGGTACACAGAGGGTTAGTGTAGATAAGAGAGTGACTAGTGGTTTGCTTTAGTGTGTGAGCTGTGAGAGTGACAGAGGATACGATACTTAACTGTCTTTCGACTTGAAGTAAATCTGTGACAGTCTTAGAGTACCAGGTATGACTCTCTCTCTCTTCTTTTGTGGTTCTCGCACTGAACATTTTTAGATAGAGTTTGTGGTGAGTGATTGAATGCAAACAGCTGCCGCTGGACTTGAACTCAGGACCCTTTGAGCAGACTGCCACCTGGGCTTTTGCATTTCCTGACCTGAGTTCTGTTTTTTCTTGTGTATTGCTCAATCTGACTTGCTATCATGTCACGCTTGTATGAGATATAGGCTATTTGGGAAGTGTAACGGGTGGTTAAGATCGCTTATTTGTATGAAATCATACCAACATTTTTGCTTTTTTGTATCACGGAAAGCTTTTCGACAGTGGCAAGCTGTTACATGTTTGGTATTGTGTGTCTGTGATTTTCCCTCTGTCTTTATTGGGCAGCTTTGTCACTTCACAAATAAGGAACTTAAGTGCGTAAAGGAAGTTAGTCCATAAAGGCAAGATTTCTCAATATCTTTTATCACTCTTCATTTATGCAGATAAATTGCAATATGCAGTGTTTTTCTCTGTGCTTGACACTGAGAAAGGGCTGTTGTTATGAGGTGTTATACTCATAAGAATATTTTTAATCATAAATTCATTAAAGTGGTGTAGGTGGGTATGTGTCATAGATTGAACTGCTGACCGTGACCATCGTGACAGTGTGATTCAATGTTACTTATGAGCATCAACTTTTCTGGTTTTCAACCTTTTTTTCAGATACTGCTTCCCATTTCCATTGATGGAATAATTCTGCTTTTTCTTCTCACTTTCAGTACTTATTTGTGTGTATTTTATTCACTCTGAAAAAAAGGGGAAAAAAAAGACAAACGCTGTCTGTGCAGTTTGCCCGTGATGTCACTTCCCCTTTTCTTGTAGAGCAAAGAATTGCTCACTTTCTGCCCATTTATCTGTGGGTAGTAATATTGTCAAATTAGGCGTCTGTCAATAAGGTGTTTTTTTTTTGGTTTTTCGACAGGCTGCGTTCCCCATATCTGTGCCCCCTTCCATGGCTGCCGATGACTACAACCCTGTAAGTGTTTCTTCCTTTTTTTGTGTCTGACAGAGGTTTGCTTGTTCTCGCAATTAACGAAATAGAAACCCTGCTCTCCGTTTAATGGTGAGGCTACTTCTGCTTCTCCTATTTCATGATAACAAAGTTAAATATTTATAGCAACACAGGTTTATACTGGTGCAGAGTTTGGTTTCTTTTAGTGTTTTAGTTTAATTTTAGAAGGAGCAAAAGCATTTACTAGAAAAGAGACCAAAAGATCAAAGACAAAGCACAAGACAGAGAGGCAAGTCACAGATGAGGATGTTAGAGAGGACTGGGGGTGTGCTAATGTGTGTGGAGAGATAGAGAGGCAAAATGCATGTGACACTCGGGCTGAGAAACAGGATGTTCCAGGCAGCCTCTTCTTCTCAGCTGTGGGGTCTGAGACTGTTAATGCTTTCCTCTCGTCTCCTGCCTCTGACACTCTGACCTAACGTTTGCCTCCTCTGCTCTCCTCCCAAAAAGGTCTCCCTGCGACACAAATCCAAGAGGAAGACTCGAGGAGGTAAGTTGTCACCCTTGAGCTCTCATCACTTTGTCTCAGTGTGTGCCCTCAACTGTAATTTGGACCCTCTGTGGGCGTGTGTCAAGTGGCAGGGCAATTGGTGTGTGTAGAGGGCTTTAGACAATGCTCAGTTACTTTCACTTCAGTTCTTCCTTATTTTAGCTTTTTGTGCCAGTGTCTTAGATTTTTCTAAGAAGCTGACTTGACTTTTATCTTATGATTATCTCAAGCTGATTCATAACGCGAACAGGTAGGCTGAACGTGGCATAGCATTCTCTGAATTCTGCATGCTGTGTGGGTTTGTTAAGTGTTATTTTTAGAATTCATTTGGTTATTGACCAAACTCAACCGGTGACCTATTTCGACTCTAATGGAAATGTTTTAGCTGCGAGGATTTCAGACGCTGCAACTTGCTTCCTCTAATGCTACACATGCTTTTTCACTGTGGCTTTGCTTCTCTGTGGACAAAGGCGAGGTGGTCTTAGTGCGTGTGTTTTCTGTGCACAGGCAATGGTACAATGAGCCGAAGACGGATCTCGGTCAAAGAGCTGGGGCAGCCAGACCACCAGGGCTGGCTGTACAGGAAGAAAGACAGCAAAGGCTTCCTGGGTATCAAATGGAAGAAGTACTGGTTTGTGCTGAAGAAGACGGCTCTTTACTGGTACACCAACCAGCTGGTGAGTAAAACATCCTTTCATCAGTAAATTCATAATGTACACGGTTAACTGTTGTCACAGTTATTGTCGTTCGACAAAACCCCGAGTTACCCAGAATTACTCAAAATACACACCAAAAAATAAGGTTTCTGTTTCTCTCTGATTTGCTTACTTTTGCAAATCTCAAGCTTTCTGTCTTGCTCATATTCAAATCTGCTTTACTGGTACTGGTTGGCACTTTAGTAGGTCGTATATTTTAATGAATGCGTTTTTCCACTGAATTTCCCTCAGGCTGTGATGTGCTGCGACACAATGTCTCCCTCTCTCTATGTTGCTCTTTTATTTCTGTTAATGTCAACAAAACTCATGGAACGACCAACAATGCCGTTGTTTGGTCTCTCAAGACTTTCTGACTGTGTGCACCTCAAAAAAAAAAAATCACAAAAATATCTTAGCTCATTATCTTACAAATATGTAATTTTTTGTTTTTAGCAAACATTACTCAAAAAGGAGTAATTGAAGCATTTGTAGGGGATTATCTTCAGCAGCAGATGTATACACATGCGTGCTATACGTGCTATGGAGAGCATTACGGCAGCAGGACAGTGTATGTGGGATTGACTCAAGATAAACTACAGTATCATGTTCATTGGGATGAAGGAGCGTGTCATCCAACGTGAGAGTATGCCTCATTACTTTAGCCAAGGAGGTTGTGTTCTCACTTTAGTTTGTTTCTTTATCTGATTGACAACAGAATTATGGAAAAAGTACTGGGCCGATTTTGATGAAATTTGACAGCAGCCTGTAGCTTTGGCCAAGGTGAAACCTGTTTGATTTTGGAGTGGGTCCAAATCATGGGGCATATACACAAATTAATTTTTTCACCTAACATTACATTACCACCACTTCATACCAGATAACCCGTACAATTATAACATAACCACAATTGTAATAATTCTTCATTTTACAAACTAAGGTGTGGCTGTGGAAACATAAATACACACATATCACACAACTAATTAAACTCTTACTTACACCCAAAAGTGATCAGCAACAAACACCAGCAGAGATATTTGGGAAAAATGTTCAAGCATGAAATATTGACTGCACTTTAAAAGCAGATAATTAAAGCACAGCTGCGATGATTGGGCTTCAGCTAGGCACAGCCATATTTTGAGATCATTTTAATAGTTTTGGAAATATATTCTGACATACAACGCATAGTGCTACGCTTGTGGATTTACATGTCGCAAAAGACTCTACTATTGGCCTTGGGGGAGATCTTAATCTCTGAGTGCTCTTCTAGTTTTTTGTTTTTTTTTTAATAAACAATGGAGCTATGCAATGTAGGGAGAACAAATCTGGTTCAAAGTATTTTTAAATGTCTCTAACTATAAACAAAAATCACACTTCTGTTAACAAAAGCTAACTCCCTGTCACATTGGCTATCTTACACTTCTGTTTACTATTTAATGCAGTTTCCATTAAATTAGATGCATTCATCCTAATTAAGTTTGGATCTGTGCAAAAAAAATCATATATCGACTTTATTTTAAAATAAAAATAAATATTGAATAAATAAATATTTCTCTCCTATACAAGGACAATTTGTTTTTGAAAAAATGTAATGAACAATATCCATCATCATATTCACAATGAAAATGAGCACAAAATACCATTGTGTTTAATGTTCATATGTATGAAGTACTGTAGAGATTCATTTGCAACTTTTAGCAAAAGGAAGTTGCAGCCCCAAATCCATTAATTTAAGCCAGATCCAATGTCAAAAAGTAGCTTTCACTTAAGTAATTTTATGCAGCTATAGCAAAACTCACATAAAACAGAATTTAAACACAGCTTTAATCCTTTTTCACACTTATTGAGTCACAGATGGGATGTGAGGCATCTGGGGCTGCCAATGAGTCATACTTGTTCCTGCTACAGCTGTCTCCCTGACGGCTTGTCATTGCAGGAACCGCCAGGCGGTGTCATTGTGTTTCCTGAATTTGACGGTGTCATTAATAGCCCGTCAGACTGTGATACAGACATACTTGACTGACGTGCTTGACTTACTGGCATGATGACTTCAATCAAGTCTGCTGTATGTCACCATCATACGGCGGGACAAAATAGAAGAAGTAGACTGCTGCAATTCAACGGCAGGTGTCATTGTCAAGGAAGTGGTTTGACATCATCCGTTCGTTAACGCTCACTTTATTTTCAATTTGTGTGTTGCAGGCAGAAAAGGCTGAGGGCTACATTGACCTCACCAACTTCATGATTGACAGAGCCATAGAGTGCAGGAAGAAACAGTAAGCTCAAAGTGCACTTTGTGATTCACCTCAGTCATATAGTGTTTATAAGCCCCACCACAAGTGGTTTGAATGACCAAGAAACCATGTATTATCTATTTTGGGGGATCTGAATGATATAGAAAATGCTCCCATGCACAGTGATGGAGAGTATATAGTCTTGAAAATCTAAAAGTTGGAAATAAAGTAGAATAAAGTTGAACTCACTCACTCATTTTACATAAATTCCAGTAGGAACTTATTTCCACTACGTCTGAACTGCTCTCTGTTTACGTTTCCTCATGCAGTGCGTTCAAAGCGTGCCACCCCCAGGTCATGATGTTTTATTTTGCTGCTGAGAGCCACGAGGAGATGAACCTGTAAGTCGCATATAAGTACATCATTATATGGATTTCTCTAAAGCTGTTTTTTTTTTTTTTTTTTTGAAAATGTATTTTTTTCTCAAATATCATAGATTTAAATATTCTTTCTTTTTTTTGTTTCAGATGGTTGAATAAGCTCGGGCTAGCCTCCATTCAATATGAGCCAACAGAACGAAGCACTGCAGTTGGTGAGCATCTATGACAGTCATAAATGTATTTCTGTTGCCTGTTGCTGCCCTCGAATGAAAATGGTTGGTTGGTTTCAGGCAAAAATACACAAAAGAATCAAAATTGATTTCTCTATAAAACATGAATGGCTTTCTAAGACATCATTCAATCTTATCAACGGTTGTGACGTGTATTTAGGAACTTAAGCCCTCTCTCTCTTTTTTATTTGTGCAATGTAACATTACAAAAGGACAAAGGACGATTGGACGGTGTTAAAACATACAAACATTAAGGCTTTAAAACAAGCACGGTGCACTTTGCATCTGTTTGCATTAAACTTGGAGCTTGAGTCGGTGAATCTACAACCCTACATAACTTAAATCACTACATCCTCCAATTTTGATCATTATTATCACTATTATTTATTACACCATCATTTTTCTTTTCTTTGTCATCAGTCACTGGCCAGCCTTGCTAGAATCATACCTCACCTAATCTTACATGTCACAAACTGTGACTAAAACCTTGCATGACCAAGATGACAACGTTTTATAACTTAATAAGTGGCCATGTTCTTAACTTGACACAAATGCTTTTCTGACCTAATCAAATTGGTTTTGGAATGATTAAGTAAAACTAAACTGAACACAGAAACACCTGGATTTTGGTTGTACGTGTATCCTGTTATGAATTCTGACTTGTGTGCATGTGTCTCCCATTCAGAGTGTTATAGTGAAGCCAGTGACCATGAAGAAGCTGAAAGCACAGAGATTCCCCCTCCACCATACTCTGAACAGACCCTGCGGGACTCCGTGGATGCATCTGGTCCACCTGGAAGCACACATCAGGTCAGTCATGTTTCCTCTACAAACAGTTCACACAGCACCATCATTCACAATCGCACAGTAGGCTCCACACAAAAACAAAATCCTGTTTAATTTATGATAGATTATTATGTCTAACTGCAGTATATTTGTCTTTCAGGGTACCCTTCCTCCCCCCTACTCCTCCGCAGTCCCCAGCGAAGCCAACGGTTCGCTCTCGTCCCCCGTCAGTACGATGACATCACAGAGCTCCACCTCGTCTCTCGCCAAACAGCGGCAGTCCTGGTTGGACCTGGTCTCGCAGGCAGCCCCTCCTGCAGGGGAAACAGCAGTTGTGTGCTCCGTTCAAGTACACTCACGTCAACCTCCACAAGAGGAGGCAGAAGAAGAGGATGACCCCCAGGTGCTGGAGAGCTCGTCTTACCAGGGACCATCAGAAACGGGGTCTGATGAGGAAAGTCCTGCTGCGGAGGGGGAGGCAGCACAGAGGGTCATTTCAGGTGCTGAAAAAGAGGGTGAGAATTCATTTTAATCCTTTAACATCTTGTTTAATTGGTTTGCTAGATTTGTCAGTTGATATATTTGGTTACATTTTGTTTTGTTTTTGTTTTGTTTTGTGATGAATTTTGCACCCTGTCCATCCTGTCTGTTTTGTTAAGCAGTGTTGATATTTTGTTGATCCGGTGCCAATGCATTTTGTTGACCTGGAGAACAGTTCATCCCTGCAGAGCACGCAGTTACTCAATGTGATCTTTATGGTGTGTATGGTCATGACAAATTGTAACCTTATCTTGTTGCAGGGGATGGTGGAAACAGCTCAGATGAGATGGAGAAGCTGTACATTCATCTGAAAGAGGCCAGCCTCTCACCAATAGGAGACCGTAAACCATCCACAAAAAGGGAATTCAGGGCCTCGTTCGTAAAACGCTGTAAAAACCACACTGTCAATGATAAACTGCACCTTATCAGGACTCTCAACAGCACATTAAAGGTATGTATTCAATTTAATAGTCTGTTTTCCACTTTTGATTCATATTTAACAATCACAGTAACGTCACGGTGTGTATGAATTACAAAAGTATGTAGATTCTTTAGATATTAGAGAGGTTTTTGCAATCATTTCATTTTTCCTCACTTTCTTTGCTCTTTTCTTCTGGCACAGTCAAAGGAGGCAGACCTGCAAGCAATAGAGCAGGTGTTATCGGACCCAGGGCTTACCTCAGACAAGTTCAGAGAGTGGAAGGAGGCCAATGCACCTTTGGTGCAGGAGATCTGTGTCAAACAGGACCAGCAGGGGGCATCAGAAGTCACAAAAGCTGCAGCATCAGTCATTGCTGCTCCAGTGGTTGAGACCAGTTTATAAAGACTCCTCACGACTGGTTTACTGTGTCTGGACTCTGAGGACTTCACACTCACATACTTTGGACACACACACACAGACTGCTGGTCCCTATCAGCAGACTTTACATGCTACTCAACAAGTAACTGGATCAATGAAGAAAAGTTTTTAGTTCCTAAATGGAGATGATGCAGGCATTATATGATTAGCACATCACATTAAAATGTGAAACGTGTCTTAGTATTACTTTTACTGTTTGATTTGTAAGATTAGCAAATTTTACAGATTGTTTTTATGTTGTAATTCTTCAAAAACTATGCATAAATGGTTTTAATATTTGTAATGATGGAGTACGTTGTAATAATGGATCCATTGTTCCCTGCATGGAAACACTTGTTTTTATAGTTTGTTTTATCTACTTTGATTTTATCAGTGGTGAACACATTTTAACTGTTACTGTTCAGTCAATTATCGGTGCCATGCACCATCACTGCCTGTTACACATGTTTTACAGCAACTATTTAGAATGACTGGTCCGTGTTGTTTGCCCTAGATATTATACCATCTTACTATCACTAACAAAATAAATGTTGGTCATGATAATTTCAGATTTTAATTTTTAAGGGTCAACATGTCAGATAGTATTTGAAATAAAAAAAAAATCCCATTTTTATCATCATTTCAACAAAAACATACCTTATTGCAAACATGTTATGGAGTTCTTTTTAACTACAAATATCGACAGAAATAGACAACTTAATTTATATTTTATTTCAAATAGGATAAAGACTTTCAAACTAACAAATACCAATGGTGTAATCTGTTGGATAAGGATGTAGCAGTATTAGTTTGCGTTTAAACACAGGATGCATGGTGGATAAGTCTCAGGAAAAATTGTTCTTGAAGTCAGATGACCCCATGCCCTTACAAACAAGTCCAGCAGACTCAAACTCTGTACTCATTACTCATCCATTTTGTTCTGAGTGTTTCATCTGTTGTGCATGTTAAATATTGACTTGGTGTAAATAGTTGTACATGGATGTGTGCTGTCACTTGTCTTTGATATAGATTCTGATGTGAAAGTCAGTGTGCTTGTTTGTGTACAGGGAAATAAAGTATTGTACAAGACTGAACATTTTTCACTTTGTTCATGTGGTCAGTGCCACCATGGATGAGTAAGACGACAATGATGATGATTTTTTATTTTTTTATTTAAGAAAATAATGTACAAGCAATATAGCTTTGACATCTAGGATTAAATCGGTAGAATCAAGTGCACACAATACAGAGAAAGAGAAGAAATGACAAATCAAAACAGACAAGAATTTGGAGTATCAAGTGTATAAAAATATATCTGTACAAAGAAAAGAAATAATAAAAATAAATTAAGGGCTTTTGTTCTAAGTCATATTCATCTATCATGCTGAACAGTTTCACTGCATTTTTATGTTTCATACATTTAAGGGCTTTCATGTAGGAAAGAAAATCATTATGAAACACTAAATAGTAAAAAGATTTCACCGTCATATATTTGGATTTATGTAGATAAAATGTTTCAATAATGAGAATGCTATTAACCAAAGGTCATCCTCGCTATTGTGCATAACAAGTCCATAAACAATGTTACTTTGTGAAAAAATGTCAGGTTGAAAAACCTTTAGGAAAAGCCAATTACATGCATCAATCCAAAATGCAGCAGAATACATAAAACAAAAAATTAAAAAATTAAATATCAGTCTGCGCAATTTATTTGTGTAGACTGATCATTTCAGATCATTTTCACAAGAAATCAATGGACTGATATCCTTTTTTAAAATTTTAGTTGGTATTTTTTTTAGTTTTAGTTGATTTTAGTTTTATTTGGGATATTTATTTCACTAAAATCAAAGCCTTGTGGGAGACGAGAAGTGATAGGAGTGATATGTTAAAATTATTTTATTATAGATCTTTATTTATTTATTATAGAGTATTTGTTTATGTACAGCAACCGTCGTGATGTAATCCTTTGATCCAGCAGCAGAGGGGATGGTTAGGCGTCTTGTAGTGTCTCAGACTGACGCTAGGGGTCATCGGTCTCTCTGCAGATCTCCTATTGAGGTTATGCGCCATATTGGCAGTCTCCTCCATCTCAGCAAACGTCGAGCATGCCTGCCTCTAACCGGTTATTGAGGAGATTTCTGTAAATATTTACAGTCACCTGCGAGCAACACTATGGAGGCCGTCAAAGCCTTTAACAATGAGGTTTGTTTGAAACCACTGCACAACTCTGAACATATTGAGAGTAGAAACTGTTGTCTTATCCACATTTGCCGTAACGTTAGCTAGCGCGCTAACATTAGCATCAAGTATCAGAAAAAGGAGAGGGGGGGTAGCCTCACACAAGGCCGCTGTCCGTGCACAACAATACAAAGATAGCGTTCAAGTTAATCAGCGTCTAACTCATGTCGAGTATGCTGACCATAACTGGAAAGGAAATACGTTTCCTAACACATAATGCGTTTGTTTGCCCGCTAATGAGTAAACAGACTAACGTTCGCACTGAAGGTAACTCACGTTAGCCAGCTACAAGTTAGCAAAACCGCCTCAGTTGCGATATAACTTGGGGAGCTAACTAACTAACATGGACGTGGTTAGCGTAGCGAACTCTGTCTTTTTACAAGAGAATAATTGCTATGTAACTCTGTCTAAATTCGCAATAACCTCCTAGAGTAACATAACAGTTGCACAGAATAATAACGACTTGAGATAACAAAGCTAACGTTAGTTGGTCCAAGACAGCTAACGTTAGCCAGGTTAACCGTTAGCCATTGGAGGACTCAAGGCTAGCAGCGTACCCATTTGTCTGCATTGACGCTAAAATCAGTCTGCCTATTTCCATACCTGATGCAAATTCTGGCTCCACCATCCACTCATATTTAACCAATACGAACTGCATTACACACTTGACTGCAATTGAATTTTGCACGGTCATTATGTTGTTATGATAGTATCAATACAGAGACAAGCCCACTTTCAGCATAAACTGGGTGCCTTTCTAGCCATAAACATCCTAAATACGGGTTTTGCATTTACTGAATAAAGCTTGCAAACTAGAGGGGATGAAGCTTTGGACTTCTGCTTGATCACATAGTTTTGCATGACTGTTGGAAGTTACATGTCTTGACAATGTGTGTTCTTTGTTGTCATTTCATTTTACAGCTGTACTCATTGAATGAGTACAAGCCGCCCATCTCCAAGGCCAAGATGACACAGATCACCAAGTCTGGAATCAAAGCTATAAAAGTAAGTATGTAGTGTTAAAGGTTGAGGCAGGTAGTGGGAAATAAAGAAATGGTCATTGAAGAGAAATGCTCTCTACCTCTTATGATATGGCAAATATATATGCATAACCATCCAGCTGTGAAAATGATTTTTATAGTTTTATCCTCAAACCTAGGTTGTTTTAGGTTTACAAACATTTGTGAATGATATAAGACAAACCTGCATCTAATTCTGTTTTTAAAGTGATACATGAGACAAAAGACAGTGAACAAAAATGGAACAGATATTTACTTTTTATACTTAACAAATAACATCTGCTTCATCCACAAACTGTGTTAAAGTATGTCACTTGAGATATGAAATTGATTTTGAACATCATTTGAAAAACATTAATACTGTTCTTTTAATAATGTCCAGTTTGTGCTCTATGAAACACAACAGGCAAAATTCAAGCTAACAGTGAATCAGAGACAAAAATGCATTTCTGTAGATTGATGTC
The DNA here is from genome assembly GCF_008729295.1 of Plectropomus leopardus. NCBI lineage: Eukaryota > Metazoa > Chordata > Actinopteri > Perciformes > Serranidae > Plectropomus > Plectropomus leopardus. The sequence continues at coordinate 21,761,533 of NC_056476.1, read as the reverse complement.
AATTATCCTCAAGACTTGATGATGCGAGAGGTGGTATGCCCTCACTGTACATTTAGCTGCTGATCTTCTCCTTATGTCAGTGATTACAAAGCAATGTAAGCTCAGATATATAGACAATATCCTTTCACAAATACCTGGGAAAATTGTATTACATAAAAATAGCACAAAGGCATCTGTTGTTCCTCTGGTACCTTTCATGTTTTCTGTAAAGCCTTGAGACTGAAACTCATGTCTCACCAGCTCGTATTTGGTAGGCTCACGAGTAAGGCAGGCAGTGAGAAAGCATTGTGTGGTTAGTGGGAGGAATTTAGATGAGAGGCTAAACTAGCAAGCAAGCCAAAACATTTTAGTATGATGCATATTAGGCTTACTACTGTATGTTTTTGTTAATTTTGAATTTCCATATAGGAAACCATTACTATGCTGGACCATGACCAAAGCCCATCGCGGGGGTACTGCAGGAATAGTTGTCCATACAACTGGAATAACAATTCATAGATGATAGCAAGTGTCTGAGTTATTAGGTAGAGGCCAGCTCAGGATTGAGACCTAGTGGATCTACAAATTAAGAAGAAAAAAAATTAACAATGGACATAAAAAATTCCGCCATGTATGGGAAATAGCAGTTTTTTGATTTTGTTTTTTCATAATATGAAAATCAGACAGCCTAACCAGAATGCAGCAGTCACTTTTTACTGTGGCATGGACAATACACTTGTCAGAGCATTAAGGGCCCTCTATGTGAATTTCAGACTGTATGAGTTGTATGGACACAGTCCATCTGAGCTGGCAACTATCACCTAATGGTGCTAACTCCATTAATAGTGTTAACCAAAGGTGACAGTGCTGACAGAGCTAACAGTGGTAACCAGGGGGGAATCAGAGGGTGGGTGCTACGCTTCTGCAAAAACACTGACCCAATATCAGCAGTAACTACTGCATAAGTGCAGTGCAGAGCGGCTGCGTTGCGTTAGCCAGTTGGATACGCACATGCACTAACATGCTTGTGCTGCTGGACAGGCTTACCTCAACAAACAAAAGAGCAACTCACATCACATCACACACAGCAGTAGAGTGACTTCATTCTCTGCATTACTCCATTATATCTTTACATAAATAGAGGTTTGCTGCTCTATTAATACTTTGAATAGCGCACACAAAAGCTGTAAGTTTGCAGATGTAACAAAAAAGTGGACACTTTTTGTGACATCCAATTTTTCAGGTTTTCCGTACCAAAGCCATTAATGAGCAAGCCTATATTCCTCCTCCATCCAAAACAGTTATGCGACAGGATTCATGGTGTGTTGTATAGTCGTTGGTGTCTGTCTATATTAATAGAGAGTCAGAATCTACTTGAAGAGTTTTAGGCATAGTTCGTGATTAGTTTTCTACCTCAACTAACCGCATGCAGGGTTTTTTTTTTAGTTTTTGACAGTGTGTCGTGATTCAGTCAAAGGCTCAGGTCACTCTGGCAGGTCCTCTGGTCTGGCACATTGACATGCTGGTTGGAGGATTGAAAATGTGGCACTAAATCGAGTGCTGCCGCTTCTGCCAAAATAAAAAAAAAAGTTTTACAACTGACATAAAAAACATAGCCATCAATAATGTGTTCCACTAAGTTAGGGCAGTGACAGTGAGCCAGCATGCACAATACCAGGACCCTGAAGCGGCCAAACAGATTTCAGCCATCATATATTTCAATGTTACATCTATACTTTTCTTAGTGTGACTTTTAAGATCTTAGTGCATCTTTCATATGATCTTACTGTGAGGGACAGCACATTCTCAGTTCTTACTAAGGGCTTATCTCCAGTCGGAAAAGCAAAGCCAATGCACAGGTGCCTTAAACCTGTTTTCTCTCAATTGACTAATAGGGGGCAACTCGAATGGTTGTAAACAGAAGTCTGATTGTATAGAGGTCAATGCGAAAAGACCCTATTTCTCAACTGATTTATTACCCCAGTAAACATTTAATTTAATCCTATTGAGTTTATTGTCCCATTTGCTTGTTTCAAGTCCGCCTCAGTACAGCATGATGTCCGTTTTGTAAATAATTGTGTCATTTAGAGTAAAATAGATGATAAAACAGGGAATGCTTTGAAGGGTTGCTACCTTGTGATTGACAAGTTGCCACCACAGCAATGTCCTCAGGTTCTTAGTCACCTATGGGTGATGTCAGAGCGACTATGCCCATGTCTTGTATACAGTCTGTAGTTATTTTTTTTAATTTTGTAAAATGTAGGTATGTAGATGCTGAAATAAGAACATCTATACACACAGTGCTGTCTCTCGTATTGGTTTGGCGTGTTATGAACATAATATGCAAACTAGATATTTGAATTGTTCATACCTGTTGGTTTTTTAGAGGGAATAATTAAGCGTCATTTTGACCAATTTTGACAGCTCTGCTGTGGTCACGCATGTTTTGATAGCGCTCAGTGCATCATATGCAAACATTGTAGTTATGCTTGTAAAATAGAAGAAAATCACCTTGAAACCTTTCAGGACCCCTGGGGTCGACATTATGCTTGTGAATCAAGTGATATGCGAACTGTGCAGACAGCTGCTGAAACACAGTTTTTGTAGACATCCTAACATTACAGAATCCATTATTGGCAATGGCTGCAATATGAGACACAATTAACATGGGGTCAGTAACTAAACAAACCACAATGTATGAGTCATAATCCACTCCTGTGTAAACAAAAAGAAATTAAATGCAGAGCATTACTTGCCACATTTTCTTCTTAAGCAGTGTTATAACTAGGGTGTTTTTAAAAGGATAGCCAAAATAATTTTTATAATTTGTCTCTTATGCTTACACTAAATTACAGTTATGACTGGTTTCCTGCACCCTGGGCTTATTAAAAGCCTTTCAGAGAAAAGCTGATCAACACCGGTGCCTTTGACCATCTCTGATTATGGTTCACCTGAAATGCAAAACTAATCAGCTTGTTTTTATCTGAGATGCTAAAGAGATGCAGAACGAGAGTGACTACATTTTTCTTAACATATTATTATTATTATTATTATTATTATTATATATGTGAATTAATTTAAGATTTCAAGACTTGGCAGCAAAAGTCCAGGACACCAGTCCTTAATGATAAATCCTCTAATAATGTGTTTCCTTGTCCTTTTTGTACTCTTGTTACTTAAGGAACTGCTTTGCTTTTGGTGTTGCTGTGCCTTATGTTGCTTATGAATAACACCCGTTTCCCCTTCCCTCAGCAGCTCTCCCAGCTCCCCCAAAGCACTGAAAGTGAAGCAGGAGGATGGGGTGGAGAGAGTTACAGAGAGATAAGAGAATCCCTAACCAGCTTAGGTAGGAGTATGGGTTGTTTCACAAGGAAGATGGAAGAAGACTAAAATCATTTGAACTTAATTTGCTCCCACACACCCAGAGAAATGGGGATTTTGCTGTTGCCACTGTGGGCCATACTCTTCCTCTGGTTATTATTCATTGGTTGATGTTGGCTGTATGCACTTGATTGTGTTGGAAGTTTAAGTGCAATCTTGTTGTTTTCCTCTTGAATTGTCTGAAAACAATATTTGTGTTGTGGTCTAACTGAGGTCTAAACACCTTTCTTTTCTGCTAGTTATGCCTGAAAAACTTTGAGCTGCTTCATTGTATATTTTTGGAGCTAATTAAACATTTGTTGGTGTGAGGTTTAAATTAAGGAGTTGTAAGGACGTAGATAGACAAGTTGCCATTTGTATTATAAATGTTGACCTGTGGGTTGGATCCAGATCTTTCAAAGTGTTGCTCTAAAGCTTAACACTGAGTAATTCAGCATTCATCCTCAGTGTAACAGACATCGCATATATACACTTAATTTCCCATGGCATCGGCTGGTGAGGGCCGAGTGGTCTAAGATGGAAACTACTTTGGAGTGTTCTTTGTATTTTTGTGCTGGATCTCTGAGAGTTGTTAGTCATTTAGGAGTAAGCCACTGTTAGTATCCCATTAATATGACAGCATTCATTAACATGGTAATTTCAGTCCTTGAGGGTTGTCTATATCACGGTGCATAAACCCTCGATGTTTGTTTTGACGAGTACCAGTGATTCATGGCTTCAGCTCGCACAGTGTGGCTGTGATCTGATGGCACATATGTTTGGAAAGGACTGGAAATGTCAAATCTGCTGATCTTGGTATTTGAGACACAATTTCAAATGCTGATTTTAACAACAAATTAGGGCTGTCACTTTTTAAAAAGTTTAATTGAATAAGATTTAACAAGTCATTTATTTTAATTAATTTGAATGCAACCCATGATGCCCATTCTTAAAGTTTATTTAAAAAAATTAAGGCAAAAAAAATAGCCTGAGAGAAACGCAGAGCTTCAGCAGTAGAAAATATGTATGTGGGGGCAATGTCGATATTTTGGCTGACTGCCAGAAGTAAATATATGTCTTGGAGATCCACGGTGAACATAAAATGTGAGCTGTACATGTAATTTTCAGCTCTGCAGGGACCGGTGCATGTAACTTCGTACAACTGGCAACTTATGCATTGAGAAAAGTTCAAGCAGCGCGTACATCCAAAAGTGATAAAAACTAGGTGCTGGACCAAGCAAAAACATATGTGAAAGGGAGCGTGCACTAGTGTACAGACTTTATTTGTTCTTTCACAACTTACGCATTGACTGCAAAACTCGAGCAGTTGACACTTCAGGCGCTTTCACACCACATGTTGATTTTATAGTCATTCATCACAAAGCGAAAATTTATAACTGATAATGTCGAGGTTCAAAAGGTGACTCTGACCGTGCAAGGACAGACGAGATAGAGCAGCACAACAGAGCAAAACACTTCGGTCAGGCCAGCCATAGCACCGTGGTGAAGTTAGTATGATAATGGATAGTCAGCAGACATTCACTCTGGATCCAGCTGTCTTGTATTGTCCAGTTTCCCCTGATCTTGGCAGGAGGACAGTTAGCTCGACTCTCTGCTTATGTGTTTAGCTGCTGGGTGCGGACTTAGCGATCATCTGTGTATTACTATTTAAATAACACAAAACAAATCTATTTTTCAATATCTTCATGATAACTTGCCAATATTGATTAAAACTTATGATTAAAAATATACTAAATTGTTCTTAATTTAGAATTGTTATTTCGTTATTTATGTGTAGTTCAGTTATTTTAAATAAATAATAATAACAATAGCAAATGTTTTAATAACTTCCATGTTTACCCGTGACTCAGATTTAATACCAAAATATAACACTATCAGTGTATTAAACAGGACACACTTTTTCGTATGGGGTTTTAGTGCTTCAATTTCATACTAATATTTTTTTGGATTTTTTTTTTTTTTCAGTATCTTTCAGTGTCACTTTTAGTTTCAATCATAATTGAAAGCAGCATTAAAGGCTGTTTTTTATCAAGTAGGTAATTGAAATGTAGAGGTCAATATATAGTCAGTAGGCCTAATATTTATTTATTTAATTGAATATTCCTATAAAACAGAGAAAATAAATCCTAACAGGATTCATTTTATAAAAAAGTTTCCATATGAAATTTGAGGGGGGGGGCATCGCGTCGCAGTCTGTGGTCTCAGTCTAATGTCTGACGTTTTTTAAGTCAATGAAAGCAGCACAGCAGGCACAGTTTTTTTTATCCTTCACAGCTGAATGTCACTGGTGGGGTGGATAATTGTTCTGCTGATACGTTCACAGCTGATCAGATCGATGGATGAGAGGAGCTATTTGCAGATTTTTGTAAGTGAAACAGAGATTTATGCCCAGCAGAAACGGTTTAGTTTCACTTTTAATGCGCATGACGTTCTGCTGCTCCTCTCTGCCTCTACTGCACTCTTAATAACCCAGTGGTGTATATATTTTAATACCGCTCCTAATCAACGGTCCAGCTCCATTGAGACTATGGCGGGACAAATTAGACTGTGGCGGCCTGCCATAGTTATTAATGGGAAACACAGATTACTGTAATTTAGGTAGAATCTGTCCAAGGCAGAAGTTGGCACTGGAACAAAGAAAGGCAGGATGAAAAAATGTGATGGGTTTCATTTTATCTGGAGTCCTAAAAATGCTTTTACACATTATTTCTTGGAAGTTTTGCATTTATATTAGTGAAGAGAACAAGAGTCTGGATTACTGATTGGGCAACAGGGAATGCAGTAAAATTGACTGACAGTGCATTTTACAAATGCATCCACTGCGTGGCCTTCTGCGTTTACACTGTAAATTTTGAGTTAGGACATTTATCTACAGACAGAATATTATTACTCTTCCTTGCTCTGAAATGGTAGTCTAAATTTCAAATATAAGTGACAGCCCTACAACAAATCTGGATGGTCATACCTAAGTCAGAGGAGAGATTATGCTTGCCTGTTGAGACCTACATCACCACAGACTTTTTCACAATTTAATCAGTTTGACAGACTGAAATGTGTTTTCCAATTTTTCTTTTTTTACATTTTGGCTTTAAAAACTTTTAAAAGTGGTAATGCCCTTTATTGTCCATCAGCTTTTTAGCCTATATCAGTGCACAGCTACCGACAAGGCTTCAGTTAACCAAGCTTTGCTGGCCTAACACTTCAGCTTGTGTTCAACTGTCCGTTAAAAGCACATGACCTCAGATGTAGTGCTTTTCAACAGCTTCTTTGTGCTAAAGATGGCTGGCTCTTTTCTTTTTTTGTGCTGTTTGTCAGGTCTGTTGTTTGTATTGTATGTATCTTCCCAAAAGAGGACAGTAGTGACAATAACAATCTCAAAAACACTCCTCCTGAAATCGTATGTGGGTAAATGGTTCATTTATCTGATTTATACCTGTTGCCTCACTGAGTAGTTTGTGCATTTGTCAAATGTCACAATTCTCCACCAAGATTCACTTAGTGTAATTTACAACACATTCAGTCAGTCACTTTTTATCTTTGGCTTAATACCTTTTGATAGTAAGACAGGTGGCAGACAGCAAACAGCGTGTATCTAAAAGTCCCCTCTTTCAGCGCCATCATTACGCTCTACGCCTTTGCTGCATGTCATCCCCTCTCTCCCCTTTTATACTTACAGTCTGTCCTATCAAATGAAGGCAAAAAATAATCTTTAAAAAAATGGCACAGCTGTCCTACCCATGATTTTGTCTTGCCGGTTGTCCCTTTTACATAGACTGCGATTCGGCGCTGTGACTACCTCCGGTGCTGCCCCCCCCCCCATTCCAAAATCGTCCCTTTACACAGAACGGCAAGGCAGTATAAATGTGCAATATTTCTTTCGTGAACGGGTAGTCTAAAAGGGGCTCAAGAGACACACAGATGAAAATGAAAATGAAAATATAGTAAGGCAAAACATCACACGGAAGTGAATCTGTGGTTGGCTCAAAGTTTTACTTTCTACAGCTAACGTGTTTACAAACAGTAACAGTTAATTTTGCCTGTTGTAAGTTTTAGTGTCAGAGCATGAGAGCTCTTCCAGGATCAGTCATTTCTTTTTTTTCCTCCATAATATATGTAGATTGTTCAAGGAACTGCTGCTTGATGTTTTGTAAATGTGGCATTATGTGTCTAACTCACAGTAAACTTTCCCAATTTACTTAAAAGATAGGTGTATTATTACCATGAATTCTCAAATAGTGTCTCAACTAAAGAAAGAGACTGGATTTTATCATAGGCCTTAATCTCTGCTGTAATATACATATATTTGATTCAATTTTAATACCCAAGTCTCCCTTTAATACACAGTGCATTAGAGCAATAAAATCATTACTGAGACCTACATGTAAATAGTCTGTGACTGATAAGATAAGGCAATCCTTTATCCTTCCTCCCACAGTGTGGACTAATAAAGGAACTAAATTTGCAGTGTTACAGCAGTTATGAGGTACAGGATAAATGATAAATGATCTGTAGTTGGTTGAAATAAACCTAACTGTAGGTCCTATGTGCAATAAATAATAATAATACATGACTCCTAGACAATTTTGCTTATAAAATACAAAGTTTATGTGCAGATTTCCAGATATACTTGATTTTATCCTTGATTTTATGACAAGCAATGGAAGCCATGACAACAGCATTATGTCATAACCTTTTAGCAGGAGAGAAAGGTACCTGCGTCTTTTCTTATGCTTTTTATTTGCATAACTTCCGTGACTTTTATTGACTAAATTGGTGAGAGCAATTACTTATGATTGAAACGGTATTTCTAGCTCTCTGTGTGAGAATATATTAAATTAAGTAAAGACAAACTCATATAAATGCAGATAATTTGATGATCCTGTGCATCTAAAAGTAGTGCCTCATGCTCGTAGAAGATGCTGCAAATAGCTGTAAGACATCATGGAGGAAATTAGATCCTCTTGCTGTGATGACAACTCTGAGTGCACTATTGGTAATAGAGCGTGAAGGAATAAATAGAGGGAAAGTGCAAATAACTACCCAATTATGCACCAGAATCCTTCAACAGAAATAATTTTAAGTAAATAAATAAGAAAAGTGCTGCAAGAAATCCCACCTGGTTTATTGTAATTATTGTTTGTACCATTTTCACCCATTTTTTAAAAAAGATTCAAGATAAATAACAATGAATTTCCATATTATTGAAAAAAGCCCTTAAAAAGAATTGTAACATTAGTCCATAATTGGAACTTGAAGGAGCTATCCCCCATTGTACACCCAGAGGGGTTAGGAGGATTGAACTCTGTTACCTCAGTCATAAAACGTTCAAAGGTTTTTTTCACAGAAAAAAAAACAGATGAAAAAGCATCAGTGTAAATAATATTATACATGATGACTGAATTCAATATAGCTGCTTCAGCTATAGCATGCTGGTACTGAGCATGCTGGCTTACTCTAACACATCACACACACAGTTTACTCTTAGACCCATAAGAAGAACCAAGACATGCTTTTATGTTGTTAGTAACACCTGTGCTTTTCCTACTGTGACAAGTCTGCAGTCCAAACAGGCCTGTCGTTTATTAGGGTTATAAATTATTTTCATTGTCGATGAGTCTACTGATTATTTTATTGAACAATGACTTAGTTGTTTGGTCTATAAAGTGTCAAAATGGCATGAATTGGAAATCGGTGTTAGCGAAGTTGACATCCTCAAATGTCTGGTTGTGTCCACAACCCAAATATTTTCAATTTACTGTCATAGAGCAGTAAAGAAACAAAAAAATGATTTAAGAAGCTTAAATAAGACAATGTTGACATTTTTTGTTAAAATGTCATTGAAATCAATAGATTTTCAAATTAGTTGGCGATTTGTCAGTCGACATGTAAATCAATTAATTATTGCATGTGACTTCTTAATGAAAATGATAGGCAGCAGGGAGGAAGGCAGGCTGCTTGGCTGCAGTGAGTGAAGGACGGTGATAGAGGTTAATAACAATAAGGTTTCTGATACAAAGCTGTATAGGTTACACCATTGCGGACTGCTATTGATGGCCCAAATAGCCTGAACTAGCCCAAAGAGCCTAAACTGTTGGCACACTGCAATGCTACGTTTAACTAAATACCCTGCTCTGATAGCTTCAGCTTCACTGCCATGCATCTGTGTCACACACATGCTCTCTAGCTCTTCCTCTTTTATGGCCAAACACTCACTATGTACACAGTCTAGAGCTGATTTGTGGCACTAATATCTGCGTTGTGATTAGGTCTGGTACCAGCCAGGTTTCAGTTCCCAGCCCTAACACAAATGAGGTCGGTCCTCAGATTAGGAAGAATCACACTTGCATGGTAGAGGCATGATCCAACCAGTGCCTGAAGTGATGCAGTTAGCTATTAAAAGAACTGGTTCTGGTCTATGTGTCCTGTAAGATTTCAGTGTCCTGGACAAAGGGGGAAAAAAGTCCAGTCAATAGACTCCTATGCATAATAACACTATTTTAAAATAAAAATAGAAATATCTAGCTAGTCTGTGATTGTTGAGACATTACGTAAAACCTAAAAGAATTTCTGTCAGCTTCAGGCCTACACCAAAATAAAACACAATAAAAACTAGTAATGTCCCGATGAAGTGTTTTTTTGGCCCCAATCTAAGTTTTTTAATATCAACTGTTAACAGTTTGCCTAGTTAAACATATCACAGATGTACTCTATTTAATCTCACGCCTTTTTTTTAATCCAAATACTGAAGGTCGGGGTTTAAAAATATAAAGTCAATAAGCGTAAATTATTGAGTTCAGTTAAGAGAGTGCCATCCCCAATAGTGACATAACACAATCTAGTGCTGCAAAATGTATCATGCTTGTTTGATACAGACTCCAGCAAAAGTCACATCATCATCAAAATATGCCTGGATCAGCACTGATAATGATCCTAAGGAACGGCTTAGCCTGTCTGGCTCATAACATTTTAATATGGTGTACTGCTGCTGAATTGAAATCAAATAATTTTTGTTTGCTCTATGCTTTATGTGGAAATTTGCTTTAGCCTGTTTTAATACATTTCAAATTGTGCATACAGGGATTTTTTTTTATGAACAATATGATAAGATTGATTTAAATATGTTGCACTTTTCCAGATTTGGTCAAAAATGATATGCATGAGATATCAGAAACCCTGGCCTATGGCCTGTGCTGCTGTTTGTATTATCTGTTTTTCTCCTCCCATGTGCTTTTTTGTAATCATAACACACACTTAAATGTACCTAACCATTAGTTTGTATTATGTCTTTCTAATGGTGAAAACGGTGCCGAATGTGTTATTTTGAACAATCATTTGTCTGATATACTTAGAATAAGGAGATAATATATTGCAAAGTTGTTCTTATCTTAGTACACTTAATCAGGCGGTGCATATACTAGTTCAGTTGCCTTGAGACAAGTCCACACTGCAGCAACTGGTGTATGAGCATGTGGCTTTGCCTTGTGTGAGAGACATGCCTGTGCTCTGTGGGGTTGCAGTATGTTTAAGATCTGGGAATTTCATAATTAGATTTAATGTCAAAAAATGAATCTCAGTGCATCTCAGTTTTTGATTTCCATTCCTTTTCTCATGTAAGACCACATTCACGACAATATTATTTCATCAAACTTAGACCCCACTCAGACCCCAGATCAGACTGTAAAATCAGGGAGTGCTGATCAAATGTGAACCAAGATTCTGTTACTATATTGCGTGTTTCTCCTCAAAAATGTCGTTAGAAGCATATTTCAGCGCACTTTTTAGCTGCAATACGAGAATTTGTGAACAGGAAGTGGGCACTAAACTGATCTCTTTATTGTAAAACAAAAAAACAAAAAAACGGAGGCAGTAAATACTGAGATCAGACAGTAAAACTAAGCAAATTTGAACCAACATACTGTTACAGTTTTGACTATTTTGCACCTAAAAAATGTTCAGAAATACATTTAAGCTTACTATTTAACTGTAACATGAGATAGTTACAAGCAGGAACGCCTTGTTGTTTCCTGCTGTTATGTGTCTGTCATCTTCTTACCTTCCAGACAGTTCATGCATCTCATCTGCAAATACACATGGACGCAGCAACTTAGTTCTGCTTCTATCTAGCTAAACAAGGCTGCATACTGCACCCGTCTAGTTGGCTAATTATCTAAGCTGAGTGTTTGCAGGGTCCAAAACTGACACCAAATGTGGGTAGATTTCTGATTTGGCGAGTATATCTTGGTAGGCTATCTGCCACACTGGCATGTAAATGTTTGTAGCAAAATAGTCATGCATTAAATTATGCTGGGAGTCTCTGTTGCGTTTTGGTATAATTAACACACACAAAACCTGAACGTCTCAAGCGCCACTAGTTCTGCAGCACTGTTTACCGTATGGGACATCACTGCTTACCAAAGTGAACTTGTTCACATGGCGACCGTGTGGTGATGAGTAGTTCAAAGTATTTAAATAGTTTGCTTCAGATTTTGCTCTGGCCTTGTCCTTAAGGTTGCATGTTGCATGAAACATAATACATTAATATCTTAACGAAATGTACCGAAACAAATGTGGTACAAAAAAGGCAATTTTTTTCATCTACCAGCCACCTTGGCCTGTGAGTCAAACAGTTAATTTCAGACACTGGTTGTGCGCTCATAATAATGTTGTTGAGATCTGTCCTCACAATTGTTGATACAGGGGGAATAGCAGCTTGCTTGCTGGTTGATTAAGAATAAACTTAGCAGTCTTGTAATTAAGTCTTTGTTCTGTGAAAGAGTCACAACTCAGTGTAGATAAAATAAAATCGGTCTATCTTCCTCTGTGGTCGTCTGTTCAGATAGGACGTTAGCACTTTATACCCCACTCCCACAGTAGATTTGGTTAGCTTTTGAAATCATTTTCAGCTCCAAACTAATGATTGTGTGATCTGCCTGTTTTAATACTTTCAAAACTGTTTTGACAAGCAATCATGTTTTGTCATATTGTAATTGGCTCACTGGAAATACTGATACACTTTGTTTTTGTTTACATAGTGCTTTTTTTAAGGCTTGTGTTGCTAACATTGTAATTGAGTTGGGTTCTGTAAAGCATCTTCAAGCTGTCTGTCCTCTCATGAGTTACTGGACTCGGATCTTTTCAGTGAAAACATTTCAGGCTTTAGAAATGCTACTCCAAACTAGAAAGTTGGCTGTGCAGATGGGACTTTTATTCCCAAATATAATAATGCTAATTGTGTCTGAACACTATTCAGTTTCACACTGTTAATGTTCAGTCACCGCAAGCCTCAGTGGGGACACACAGCTGGCTCTGAGTCACATGGTATAGCAACTAAGATGCTTTTAGGCTACAAAGCAAATGAAATAAAAGTTATAACAACGTAGTCTTAAGGGCATTGCAAATTGTCTATATAAAGTCTAGAGATTTTTTTATATTGCCATTATTGCCATTCCTGAACAAAGGCCATGCTTTTCTTTGAGCTTGTATGTTTTCCTTGAATGTGCATAGTTAAAATTTACCTCTGTTAATTATTTCAGATTCAGAGACTAGTGCATATTGTTTTAGATCTTTTCTCACAGAATGTGAAAAGTGTATTGATCGGAGAAATGGTTTCCTTGCAACTTACTCACAAAGAATTTTTTTGATTAAAGCTATTAAAAACCAAATTGGCATGGGTTTGAGTTAACTCGTGTAATATCTAGGCTGTGCATATTTAGCAGTAACACTAACAATTTTATTGTTGGAATGTTTTTGCAACAAAATCATGCAGCACTCTCTTATTTAGAGTGTATTTTCACCGCTTCATATGTGATTCAAGGCTTACATAATATGTTGTGAGCATGCCTGCTGTTGCTTGACAGACTTTTCGTGGCATAACTGAAATTACAAAATTCCCCTAAATGGTCTCTATGATAAAGAACCTTAAACCCTGGCCACTCACTCTCCTGTACTTTGACTCCATCTGCTGGCTGATTGTTGAACTTGAACTTTTAATGGGAAAATGTTGCCAAACTACATCAATTGCTATGGCTAAAGACACATGCTTTTATTTTTTCAAATCCAAATTTGTAGCATTTCAGCCCTGTTAGTTAAAACCCTTCTAGATGTGATTTACAAAACAAAACAAAAAAGGCTACACAGCCATGTTTTACCCAATTGACGAAGGTAGGTGTGTATTTTTTCAGTTCTGCCTATTAGGCTTCAGATTTTTCTCAACTCACCCACCATGTAGGTTTGAATTTCAGTATTTTTGTATCACCATGCTGGTTTAATGAACCTGCATTAACATTTTTTGACCTCAGAAATTCAAAGGTTCTCTAAATTGACCATTGGTCTGAGCTTTGCTTGCAGATGTTCTGGGCACAGAGTGAGTCATTATAGATCTTCAGAGCAATCATTTTTTTTCTACCAAATTCAAGCCTCTCAGTCCACTGAACTTTGGACAAACTCTATTAGAGACAGAACACAGATTATTGTAGCTGTACACAGCCGCCATGGTTTGTTGCAGTGTTCACCATCATCCCCCTCTTATGAAAAGGATGGCTCAGACTGACACAGAGTGATTGTGCTGCTGAGCATGTGTAGACAGCCATAAAGATATGGAGATCACCTGTGAACTAGGACTGGCAGTGATTGGCATTGTTCATGCTAACCTGTCCACAGTACATAGTAGGAATATTAATGTCCTTATATTACCAAGACTTTGACTTTGCAGGCAAAATGTACTTGTCTTTAGCAGCAAGCAAGGTGCAAAAATGTAAATACCTCTGAATTTAAACTTAAGCATGCACAACGGCATGGCAGAGTCTGCACAGCTTTTTAGTTTACAGCAGAGGTTCCTAATCCCCAGGAAACAATATTTTGCACAAAACAAAATATGGTTCCATGTTGATTGACTATTTTTGTGTTTTTTGACTCAAACATTGTGTGGTTTGCATTGCTTTTTTTTTTCTCCTGTTACACCTTTACACACCAATATGGTACATTTCTTAGAGGGTCATCAATATGCGAGGTAATCAGTCTGTGTTTCACTACTATTTTGGTTATTTTATAATGTAAGGCTGAGCCAAACTGTCATAAACATTTAATGCTTCTAACAGGCACAGCTTGTATATGGAGAGCTCCCAAACTGCCGGCTGTCAGTTAATAGCCGTCTACTCACCTTTTGATGGCTTGCTACGTTATATGTTGTAATGTCTCTACTGGGCTAGACAGGGGTGGATGGATTAAATCTAGCAAGAGTTAACATCATAAAGCGGTGATCAGTTATAAGATTTGTTAAGTTAAACTGAGATGATTTCACTCTTAATTGCTCACATAAACACACGTGGATGTTGAATGTTTGTTAAATAACTGGCAATAATTACAGTGAACAGAAAAAAAGGTCTAATTTGAACAAGCCTCACTTAATAGACTTCTTTTGTTAAGTGGCTGACTATTGGATAATTTGAGGATTTTCTTTTCGTTGGATCCTGTTCTTCAACATTTTTCTGAAAGCTTGTGCACAAGATACTCTGCTTGGACCACTACTACCAGTTTTACCTATGTAAGTGTTCAGTCTAGAATCCAACTTAATTTTCCTCTAGCCTGGTGATGCCAGACTAGTTTGTAAATGCAAATTACTGAGGAACCCAAAAAACACAATTGAATAGACCTGCAACCAATCAGAGCATGGAAATGTGACATTAATGTAAACAGACGACAGTGTGCAGAGATGAGCTGTGCTGGTGATCAATATGTCTGCCAACGGATGTTGCCATTTTGTGCAAGCAGAATTTGAATAAAGCACAACAGAAAGTTCCACATCAGCTGCCACCATCTTGCTTGTTTTTGCATGATATAAAAATGACATTGTGTATTATGCATAAAGCATGAAGGCTTTGCATGTTGACAGTCATTTTATCAAACTAGCCTTATTGGGCCAGGTCAGCTGCAGATCTGTTTGTCAGAGCAAAGAAAGATGGCCTTGCAGATTATTCTGGTACCTGGGATAATACTTTATACTTGTAGCAAAAAGTCTACTATACTACCTATTACCCATTAAAGAAAGTTATTGGAGTCTCTTGGTCGCCAAAGGTCAGACAACTTTTGTTATACCCCTCTGTCTCCTTCCAGTGTTCAAATGCCCAAAAATAGGGCTCACCCCTCAAAGTGGAAGATTGTAATAATTAGTCAGAGCCCTCAGTCAGAGATTCTTCGAGTCAAGCAGTCAGAGGGGCATGGGGGTCAGTGTGCACTGCAGTGTACTTCAGGGGATGTTTCGGTCCCGTAGGAATGCTCTACGCTTTCATGCTGCTCTTCAGTAAAGGCTGCTGCGATTAAGTATGAAACGATAAAGTCTCTGGCTTCTGTTTGGTATCTAGTTTTGGCAAAAAATGTTGTTGCACATTTGCAATCCCTTATTAGTGTAGTCAGCACGTATTAGCTAAATTGGCTTGTTCATTATATTACATGATCGCCGCTGTCACCTGACAGTCTCTCTGAACCCCATTTAAACTCTCAAACTCTATATTGAAGAAAGAGGAACAGATACGTGTGTATTCGTATTGAACAGATACGTGTGTATTCGTATTGAACAGATGCGTGTGTATTCGTATTGAACAGATACGTGTGTATTCGTATTGAACAGATGCATGTGTATTCGTATTGAACAGATACGTGTGTATTCATATTGAACAGATGCGTGTGTATTCGTATTGAACTGCTTGCTATTACAGCAGATTTTTCTGTTCCTTTACACTCGTAACGCTGCTGTCAGTAATGGGTAGGATTGTGCCATATCATATCATTCAAAATGCAATGCAAATTTCCTAATGGTTACACTTGTTCTTTACAAATTACAGACATGACAGATCATTTTTGTTGACTCTTTCCTGAATATTGGAAGGCAACAGTTGTGTTTATGCTGACAAAACTATACTTTCTTTAGACTTATATATTTATTTATTATTATTATATTTTTCAAACTAGTATATTTTATACTTATTTTTTTACTACTATAATTTGTTGCTATTGTATGAATGTATTGTAGTATGTATTGTAATTAATAATAAAATATCTTTCTTATGTGTATTTTGTTGTATCATCAAAAATATTGTTATCACAAAAATATCCACAAATATTGGGTTATTGTTTTAGGGCAATATCACCCACTGCTATTGATGGGTGGTGGCGTTCAGAGGGGTGTGTAGTTGACATGTGGGCCAACTAGTGCAAAGTTGCAACAAAAAAATGTTAAGAATTTTTCAAAAAGAACAGACATTCAGCATACCGCCATGTCATGTGTTTCCTGTTTCTCTCTGAGGTTCTAACTACCCAAAGTTGCTTAGTTATTTTCTGCTTAGGTTTAGTTTCATTTCCACTGTTTTGTTTGGGTAAATTCTCTTTGAAATACTGCTGTTCAAGTCACTCAAAAATGTTTCTTTCCTGTGTGTCTTTCAGTTCTACAAGCATGTTGTCCAGAGTGTGGAGAAGTTTATTCAAAAGGTGAGTTATATTTCAAATTTAAATTGTCAGCTTAGTGTTGAGTTAAAAGATACTGAATGTGCAAGTTTTTTTCCGTGCACTGACTTCATACAGTCTGATAATGACCTGAATTCTCTCAAAAGTTTGATTTTCATAAACCAGTCTCAGAGGACAAGTAAAGAAAGACAGGGACATTATTCTAATGGTTTGTATGTATAGTGTGGATGCGTTGTCCATATTTGTGCAAATCCTTAAAAAAAAAAATCAATGTCAGTGTGTTCTGTTAACTGTTTCACTGATAACATTTCCTTATCTACTTCAAGTGTAGCAATGTAAATAGGCCCACTCATCACTTAAGTAATGCATAAAAGTTATTTAATACATTGTTTCACTACAGTTAACATATCCTAACACCAGCTGTCTGGTTTTTTTTGTGTCGACAGTGCAAACCCGAATACAAGGTCCCCGGGCTGTACGTCATCGATTCAATTGTCAGACAGTCTCGGCACCAGTTTGGCACGGAGAAGGATGTTTTTGCCCCACGCTTCAGCAAGAATATCATTGCAACGTTCCAGCACCTCTATCGCTGCCCTTCAGATGATAAGGTCAGACAGTTTTTAATAGGTTTTGTGTTCCTCTCTGGGACTTTTGCAGCTTGTCATGGTTTGATGAGAGTTGATATTAGACCCCTTGATATATACCTCAGTTTTACAGGAGCTGGTGCTTTGAGGAATAGGTCAGGGATTGGCAATGGGCTCACTTTATTTCATTGTTGCGAGTGACTGGGTGAACTGTCCCTCATGTGTTTTTGTGTTTTGTCCTATATTATCATGGACACAGTTGAGAATATGTTGGTAAACCAGAAAAAGAAATAACACATTTTATTCTGAAAAAGGAGAGATGCAACTCTCTGACTGCCAAAGTGATGAGATATTACAAAAAAAAAATCGTATCTTAGAAAGATTGCTAAATTGAGCAATCATGCCTTTTGTTTTTGTTGCCAGATCAAAAGTTTTTTCCATGTAAGACTGGCAGCCATCTTTTATTTTACCAGCACTTTTTTAGGCATTACCTGTTCCAAAGCAGTGATTTTGCGTTTTACCGTTATGTCATGTTTGCTTTTGTCATCTTGATTGGTGTTTCCAGAGTAAGATAGTGCGAGTCCTGAACCTGTGGCAAAAGAATGCCGTCTTCAAGAGTGACATTATCCAGCCTCTGTTGGACATGGCAGCAGGGATTCCCCCTCCCAGCGTCACACCTGTGATGCCCAGCAGTGCTGCTCCGGTCAATAACACTACACCTGGTCAGTCAAAGTACACACAAGTAGAGTGGAACACACACAATCATACACCTAAATAATGCTGTCCTCTGACTTGTTTGACAAACTGGAATGTGCATACTTCATGGTTCATATTGTAACATTGTTTCTGTGTGTTCAGGCACCCCAGCTACACCAGCTACCCCAGCTAACATAGTCCAGGGTCTGCCTGATTGGGCTTCACAGATTACCAACACAGACACTGTGGCTGCTGTGGCACAGATCCTACAGAGTCCTCAGGGACAACAGGTTAGTGAGCATGTCCACCCAGCATCCCAGTAATAAACTATTAAACTGAAGCTATTTGGCTATGGGTAACTAATAATCCTTAATGCTAATCCCAGTGCTTTTTCCTTTTCACTTGAGTGGCCTCTGCTGTTTGTGTAGCTGTTGGGGTTAAACATGTGTCACATAATCTGTGTCATCACCTGTTGTAGCTGCAGCAGCTGGTACAGAGTCTACAGATGCAGCAGCAGCAGAAGCCCCAGCCGTCCCTGCTGCAGGCCTTGGATGCCGGCCTGGTGGTGCAGTTGCAAGCTCTGACAGCTCAGCTCACTGCTGCCGCTACTGCCAACAGTCTCAACCCCCTGGAACAGAGGGTGTCCTCTTTTAATAAGGTAATGCTGCAGTCAGCAACTCAAAGTTTCTCATCCCCTTGCATCATCTGATGCCTTCTAATGTGATTATGTTGTTTGTTCCTTGCAGAAACTTCTGGGTCCTTTCGATTTTGGAAATGATTCAGAACGTGGTGAAGAATCGAAAAAGGATTCCTCGTCAACTCAGCTGTGAGTTCAGTGTCTTTTATGATCAGGGTATTAATTCTCACACACTAATAATCTAGAGTAATTTCATTGTGTCAACCACCTCCACTGATCTAATTGAGCTGCTGACCACTTCCAGGCCCATGGTGTCGGAGCCCATTAACAGCTCCCTCTTCCATCAGCTGGCTGAGCAGCTACAGCAGCAGAACCTGGAGCAGTTTCAGAAGCAGCTTTTAGAGCACCAGCAGCACCAACAGAAGGTAGCCACACACACAGACCACTGCCATAAAGAATGTTTTTTACAGGATTGAGGTTGACAGGGTTTAAGTGATAAATATTTTTCCCTTCCAGAATAATAAATATCCTTAAATTGCATTACAAACAAAGTAATGCTTCAGGTGACATAAATATCTACATTCAGATCAACTAGTTTAGCTCTACCTACACATGCAGTAGGCTTAGCATTCACCCAGAGGGACCACACACTAATACACCACCAGTTAATGACCCCTAAATAAATTCAACATCCCCAGACACCACACTATGTCTCTTACATATTAAAAGACAGGCTCATCAAAAATGCAAAAAGCAAATGGTTGTGTTCTCATCACGGCCATGGATAAATGTGGTCTGTTTACATGCCATGATAATAAAGCGCATATAAAAGGTACAACGCTCTTTTTGTTCCTCTAGGCAATGAGCATAGAAGGGCAGGACTCGATCTTCGGGCAAGAGAACTCTGTTGCGACTGCTCAGAGCAGCAGCCAGCCACAGCTTTCTGAGCAAGATAACAAGGTGGATGACTCCATAGACAACCAACAGCAGGTAAGTCCAGTCTGTGAGCCAAAACCAAAACTTGTAAATTCCATTCATTTATGCCATGGATTTACTTATTCGATTTTGTAAATGAAATGAATGCCTCAGCACAAGGACTGCACAAAGTAATGTTTATTTACCAGCAGGCCTAAATTGGATAGGAATTACTTTACTTTTCTACATCGCCATGTTTTTCTGTGTGGAGAAGTGTTAAAATGACCCTTTGCCTGACTTTGACCTTTTGCACATTCCCTGATAATGTTTTTGCACATCCTGCACAAAATAGTACAATTCTCCTATTCAGAATTAGCTATATTTTTCATTTTTTATTTATTTTTTATATTATGTTATGGTACTTCTTTGATATATCTTAATTTTATTTTTATTGTAACTTTTCTATTTTATATTAATGTTCCTTGTACGTTTTTATGTTTATTGTATATTTAATGTATGCACCAATAAAAAAAAAAGCAATTTCCTTAAAAGTGAAAAGAAAAACAACTTGGTAATATATCTTACTCTGATTTTGACTCTGTCTTTTTAGGACATGGATCTGGATGAGGGCCCGGATGGTATGGAGGAGGAGATCTTTGAGGCAGACGAGAAGAAGATTGCAAGCACACGCTCCAGGACCCGCTCAAGGTCGCGCTCTAGGTCAGTCCCACTTATTTCTGAAGTGTCATTTTGTAATGTGTTCTAGATATGCCTGGAATACTGCTGAATTGTCTGTTGTATGAGATGATCTTTTAACCTCATTAGAAAAGTGCTGACAGCCCTTAAGGCCTAATGTAGTGGTACTGATACAAGATAGCTGTATGGAGCTTGTTCTGACTGGAACATGTTTATATATATATATACATATAGGGTAATAAACAAAATATACTGACAATTCACTCCCCCTAACCTTATGTCTCTGTTCGGCTCACTGTATGAAGAACTGCTTTCACTTTCTTACTTTAGAAGATTCTCATAATCACCTGTGTTTTCTCCACGGGTTCAACAAATGAATACATTCATGCAAGACATCAGAGACTGACCAGAGTGTTTTTATTCATCACACTTATATCAGAAAACGATATGGGTAATAAATCTGTTTTGTGTCTAGTTCAGCCAAAGTATATTGTAAACTCAAAAATATTCACTTAATTGATTTTTTTAAATAGAGTTGGCAATTGCCTGCAATAAAGGCATTCTATTCTATTCGAGCAGCTATTATTTGCCTATACAAGCTTGTAATATTAGGTTGCTGTAGTCTTATTGTTTCAAACGCTGGTAAATAGCTCAGAGTAGTGCATTATAAAATTGACAAATATGAAACCAGGTGTGCTCAAAAGAAGCCAGTCTGTGATGTTACCGAAAATATGACAAAAAAGTCAGTCTGGAAAGAATTCCTAAGATTTTGGTGTTTTCTTTCCAAAGGTCTCCCAAGAGGAGAAGGTCCAGGTCCCGCTCCGGCTCACGGAAACGCAAACACCGCAAGCGGTCACGCTCACGCTCTAGAGACCGCAAGAGGAAATCATCACGGTCGTACTCAAGTGAAAGACGCGCCAGAGAGCGAGAAAAGGAGCGGCAGAAGAAAGGGCTGCCTCCTATACGATCTAAGACTCTAAGTGGTAAGTGCAAGTCATCGTGAAAGTCATTGAATCAGAATATGTTCATAGTCTGCTGTCAGTGCTTTTTGGATGAGTATAATATTTTTCCCCTCTTCCCGTACCAGTGTGCAGCACGACTCTGTGGGTGGGCCAGGTGGACAAAAAGGCCACTCAGCAAGACCTCACCAACTTATTTGAAGAGTTTGGCCAGATTGAGTCTATCAATGTAAGTAGACCGCTCCCCCTCCTAACCCTCTAATTTAGTAACAGCATGTTATCAGGGTCTTTGATCTTAAAATGATATCTGTTACATGAACCTCATTACCATATAGTGACCTTGAGCTGCAGTTATCAGTCTTCAGTGTTTCATTTATAATCCCTCTTTCTTTTTTCATTTCTTTTTCATTGCATGCTACACATTCATTATTTTTTTTCACAGTTTTCATCAATCACATATCTATTGATATTCTCCACTGTGAAGTCGTATCTTGTTGTTTAACCTTACCGTGTCCTGTGTAATATGATTTGTACTTCCCCCTGCAGATGATCCCTCCCAGAGGCTGTGCCTATATCTGTATGGTCCACAGACAGGATGCGTACCGTGCCCGCCAGAAGCTCAGCACTGGCTCCTTTAAGATTGGCTCTAAAATCATCAAGGTATACATTACCTCTGTAATTGAATTGATTGTATTTTCATTCTCCTTGCCGTTTCTTCTAATGTAATTTTCTATTGACCTCAAATGGTGAAACCTCTGAGATGGTAAAGCTGCTCCCAGAAATGACTTTGAAACTAGTGATTTCTTGACCTTCCTTTGTGTGTATCTTATCCAGATTGCATGGGCTCTAAACAAGGGAGTCAAGCAGGAGTACAAGCAGTTTTGGGACGTGGACCTGGGCGTCACCTATATACCTTGGGAGAAGGTGAAGCTGGATGATCTGGATGGCTTTGCTGAAGGAGGAATCATTGACCAGGAGACTGTTAATGATGGTGAAAAGAAGCACATCTACTCACGTTCTTTGGCACAAACACTAGGTCTATTGACTTGTTAGAATATATGTAGGATACACAGACAGGTTTGTACACACATGATAAAAGCATAACACAGATGTCCAAACACAGGCCGTTCCCAGCATTTAATCATCTAAGTGGATTTGTTTTCTGCCCCATTCTCTCAGTTGTTTGTTTTGTAATGTTAATGCACCAAATCCTTTAAGAAATCCCATCAGGAAACCCCCACCCTCATAGAAAAATGAAGACGAGGCTAAACTCCCAAATCCAAGCAAAGAATTGGATGATGCTTTATAACTTTGTTTTCATCTTAATGTCTGTTTCTGCAGAGTGGGAAGCAGCCAAGAGTTCTGAGCCAGCCAAGGAAGTAACAAGTCAGCCTGTGAGCGGTGAGGCTACAGCAGCATCTAACACCCAGGCTGAGACCTACAACCAGCAGGTCGCCATGATGCCTGTACAGGTACTGAAGAGGGTCTGTCTCATCAATGTAAACAGTACAGTGCACAAAGGGCACTGTATTGTCATTGATAAGTATTTGTAAAAAGAATTGATCTGTTTAACATATTTGATGTCCCCACACATTTTGTTTATTGGATCATAATAGTGACAGTGCATCTTTTTTATTGTAACATTTAGGAATATCGCAATCTGTTAGACATCCAGAGAGCAGTGTTTTTTATCTTAGACTACTGGAACATGGTCGGGAACTTGTGTTCTCTGTAATTTAGCCACTACATCATTAACTTACCCATGTTTTGTACGCACACTCTCGCAGCTCCCCGTGGCCCAGGCTGTTCCTAGTGCAGTAGGTTTGGTGCCTCCTAGCTTCCCTGTCGCCATGGGCATACCCCCACCAGGCTATGGGCCGCCGCCACCCTTCATAAGGGCTGGTTTCAATGCCTCACAGCCTCCGCCAGGTAAACGACACAAAAGTCATATAAAGAATATAAATCAGACTTACCTTAAACTCACAAGCTGACAAATCTATTCTCTGTTGTGCAGGTTTTATGCAGGCAGCACAGACAGCAGCCATGGCCTCGGCAGCTACTTGTGAGTATTTATCACTTGCTACCCTAAAAACTAATACATGCTTATAGTTTTGAAAACTGATGTCCTTTCAAGGAATTCAGCTTGAATTTAATCGCAGAG
Organism: Plectropomus leopardus; assembly: GCF_008729295.1. NCBI lineage: Eukaryota > Metazoa > Chordata > Actinopteri > Perciformes > Serranidae > Plectropomus > Plectropomus leopardus. Next base: position 21,738,067 of record NC_056476.1, on the reverse strand, counting down.
ATTAAATTGGCTGTTCTCTCCTGTACCCATCTGTAGCTTTAGTGCAGTCTTCAGTGGCATCCAGCCAAGACGCTGTCAAGGAATCGCCATTCAGTGCTATGATTCCCCCGACCAGCACCATCCCTGGCGGCTTCATGGCCGGTGTGTTCAACCCAGTGGGAGTCCAAGCTCAGCAAGCCGCCAACGAGAAAGCCTCACAGTCTGCAGACGGTATGGAAACTGCTGCGGAGCTTACACTTCAAGGTGAGGCAGTGCTAACATGTTCCTGCTTGAAACATACTAATTATATTTTCTGGTGGACATTTTGATCATATCCTGTAGCGTGTTTTTATTTGCATTTAGAAAGGTTATTTGTAGAACGTTAACATGTATATCTGTCATTGTATTTTGTCCCCAGGCATGCAGAACGCAGTCCGCAGTGGCATGGGACTCCTTGGCATGCACCCCACAGCTTCGCTCACCCACCAGCTGCATCAGTCTGGTCTGACTGGGCAGAGAATGCCCGGCCTGCTGCCTCTGGATGTGCGACCTAACCTCCTCCAACCTGGGGCTGCCGCCCGTTTCCCACTCCTCATGCAGCAAGGGCCCGTCCAGCAGGCTGCTGGCCTCCTCGAAAGTTCCCTCCAGGCTCAAGCCCGTGCCAGGGCGCCCTTCTCTCAGCTCGACCCCTTCAACAGGGCCCCCAACCTAACCAACGAAAATGTATCCAAGACAGAAGATGAGTCCTCTGGAGCTGATGAGGGCAAAGACCAGGACTACCGCTTCCCTCCAATGGAAAAGCAGAGTACAGGCCTGCTGAGGACCCCTCCACCAGAGCATAGGGAGCCCCTTGGAGTTGGTGGTGTAGCAGGAGGTGGAGGAGGAGGAGGAGGAGGTGGTGGAGGAGGGGGGAGGCCTCCGTTGCTCCAGACCCCGGGGACTCAGCCAGCCAGAACCAGCCTAGTGGGACGTCTGCAGGCCCTTGCAGGCTTCACTCCTGATAACCGCTGGAATCAGACCAGAGGGGACTTTGATGAACGAGATGGCATGCGAGGAGGCTTACAGGCCTCAGGTGGTCCAAAAGGCTTCCAGGAGGATCGGCCCACACCTGGGCAGAACTTCCCCAACCGCTTCGACAGCCGTCCTGGGACAGCAGGAGGAGCGTCTGGTGTTTCGGGCAATGCTGGAGCTGCTGGGGGACCTCAGGCCTGGAACCGTAGTGGTGGTGCCACAGCACCTTTTGACAGTGAACTACATCAAGACCTAGATGACCGAAGACGCCCGTGGGACAGGCAACGAGACAGAGATGAAAGAGATTTTGACTTCAGGAGGGAGATGAATGGTAACCGCCATAGCCGGGAGAGGGAGCGGGACCGTGATAGGGAGAGAGACAGGGAACGAGGAAGAGACCGCAACAGAGAGCACGAGCGTGACAGAGACCGTGACAAAGAGAGAGAGCGCGACAGGGATCGTGAACGTGGGGGCTGGACACCTCTTCTCCCTCTACCGACACCTCTGCTTCCAACTCCACCTCTTAACCCCAACCTGACCCTGAACCAAGGCAAACTGCTTGCACCACTCAAATTAAATCCCCAGATGCAGCCACGATTCCAGTCCCCACTCCTTCCTCAAGCTCAGGCCAAGCCCTCTCTCTTGGGTCTGAATCAGCCGCCGCCTCAGGTTCAGATTAAGTCCCCACCTCCATCACAGAGCCAAGCGGCCGTGCCCGAGCCCCAGTCAGAAACCTCCGCTCCGTCGGAGATACCTCAGTCACAGTCATCACCCTCAACCCGATCACCTGACCTGTCATCTGACAGCAAATGTCAAAGCCTGTTGACTGAGGCTCCTACCAAAACTGAATTATCGCCACAACATGAGACCACTCCACAAACCGAATCACCATCTCAGCCCATGGCCCAGTCCCCGGCTCAGTCCCCGGCCCAGTCCCCGGCCCAGTCCCCAGCTCAGTCCCCGGCCCAGTCCCCAGCTCAGTCCCCCGCTCAGTCCCCCTCCAAAACTACCGCTTCTCCAGACACTGGGACCCCGAGCCAAGCCTCACCACTTGTTGAGGCGTCATCCCAGGACTCACCTGTGGCCTTCACACGGGCTGCCAGCCCCCCTGAAGAGACCACTCACTCTCTGGAGGAGCCAGAAAGCCCTCAGAAGGATGAAGAGGAGTCACAAGAGAGAACCCCCTCACCCCAACCCCAGTGGGTCAATGGAGCTGGGATGGACAATGGCACTGTGGCTGAGTCAACACCTCAGGCGTCTCCTGAGCTCTCTCCCGAGCTCTCTCCCGAGCCTACTGAGGAACCCTCTCCCGATCCCGTGCTCCCTGACAGTGAACCGGAGCAGCAGCAGGAGCAGCTTACCTCTCCTGAGGACGTAGACAATGAACAGAGTGAGCCCATGGAGGAAGCTGCGAGTCAGCCAGTGGTAGACACTGTCACAGACACTGAGGGGACATAATCATCACTCAGTAGGTAAAAGATCATTTTGTAAAGTTGTCTCTTCTTCTCTGTACTCATGTCGGCAAACCACCACACGGGACATGGCGAATACTGACTCACATCAGTTATTGTCTTATAACCAATAACAAATGATTTTATCTCTCACAAATGCCAGTGTACTTAAATAGAAGGCTCATTAGCTGATTTATTGATAGACAATTTTGTTTGTGTTTTTATTTCCTTTTTTAAGTTGTAATGCCACCCCACACGTTTTAATTAATCTTAGCTTGGCGAATTTTATTGAATTGCCTACCAAAATGTTTCAAATGTATATGGGGGGAAATCCGCTTTGACCTTCCTATGGAAGAGAGTAAAAACTCCTGGCTGTTCAACCATGGATTGAATACCGCTACACGAGATACTTGAAAAAGGCAGTTGCTGGCCCCATTTCTGTCTCCTCTTCTTTTAAAATGCTGCTGCAAAGTTTTCAGTGAATGCTTTTGTGGTGTCCTACAATGCTTTCTGTTTCCAAGCAGAACAAATAGCCTGCGTACAGTGAGACCAGTACAGCTGCTAAAAATTGGAGAACAAAATGAACATTTTTAAAATGAACACATGATAATGTATCCCCAAAATAAAATGTCTGTAATTTGTTTCCAATTAAACAGTGAACACAAACAGAAACGTACATGCCAGGGGGGAGAAAAAGAAAAAGAACAGAGGAATGTTCTAATGTTGGGTGCATATTGTTTTAGTTTGAAATAAACATGCTTTGTCTGTTTTTAAAAAAAAACACATGCTTTAGGACTGTTTTCTGACCCAGGACCAGTGGAAACTAAGACTGCTTTACAGGCTCGTACACATTGTGTGCTGTCACTTCAGTCGATTTGATGTTCTCGTAACTCAAGTTGCTGCTATACCATCCATCCACAGAGCACTTTGTTGGATGCAACCGTGGGACTTGTAGTTTTTAGTTTCTGATGACTTCCGCCTGTATGTTTCCCTAAGCGTTTGCTGGGTGACTGACTGTTGAGAATGGGATTGTGCCTTTTTGAATGGATTTTGTCGTTCATGATGATGATGCTACCCAACACTACTGTGTGATGTATACCAGACTGTGCGCGCAACTCAGTTTCAGACAGCTCTATGAACACAGTGCTACCTGCACAGAATTGACTGGCCTACCGTTTGAATGGTAGCTGGGCAGTTTGTACAGCACTCACCTAGAGGAGAACAAGTCTATATACTCCATCGTTCTGTGCATGCAGGCCTGTAGCCATGTTTTAACCTTCTTGTGTCTCTCTTTTGTCATTTCATACTTGTAGTGCTTTTCTGTTGAGACATACTACTAGAAACCCATAGTCTGCTGTTCTCTCAGACCAAATGTCTACTACAGGAGTTGTGATGTTGAATAAAAGTTGAAGGTGCATCGGATTTTTTACCCCTCTTATTGTCATGAATCCTAATTTAGGCCAATCAGAGGACTTCTTGCACATACATCACCACTGCAGCTTCAGACTGCGATAACAGTAGTTTAAACCAGTTAAAATGTAAAAAAACAATATGGGACATGCGTAGCTAGTATCACATATATTTTAAAGAATGTAAACTAACTAGATGATTGGTTCCCAACCTGGAGGTCCAGACCCCCTCTGGGGGTCGCCAAAGCATCACAGGGGGTTGCCAGACCTTGATTTTTAGAGTTTTAAGAAAACTTAAAAAATAAAATAAGAATACAAAGTAGGCCTGTATCTTAGTATTTCATTCATTTCATTTAGAAAAAAAAAAGAAAATTTTAAGATTACAACTCAAAATATAAACTACTAAAAAAATCTCACAGGAACAACCTCGTCCTTAACTAGAGAAGTCCACAGCTAAAACAACCAAAGAGCCAACAGAACAATGGCCAAGCTCCAGGGAGAAGAAAACACTGAATTAGTCAAAAGATAAGCCTATTAAATATCTATGATTGCTAGAAAACTAAAAAACAGAATAGCATAAAAAGTTAATAAAAAGAAAACTAATCTCTGATACAATATTCGCAGAAAAGAATCTGCTTAAAATTCATCCAAATCGCTCCTTACACACAGATGTCCTGCAGTTATTGCCTTCACTGTTTGGGTTCGTTGTACAGTTTATTAGTTGTCTTAAACTGTTATTGCTATGCATTGAATATAACATTAACTATCCACAAAAAATGTCACTCAGTCTGGGGTATTTAGTTTATCCAATTTAAGGGAAAACCTTGGGGCAACCATTGACCTAGACTGTTGGCACTGTCTTCTTTAGATACTACTTTAGTTCACTTACTTTCAGGCAAGCGTCAGAGGCCAGCAATAGAATAACACTCGAAGAAAAACTCCCATAAGACCTGAGATGCTTAACAAAGGTCATTTCCACAGTCAAAACACTGCAGTATACTTTATTCTACACCCAGCACTAAAAGTGTAGATGACTACCAAATGCCCTCCTACTAAAGCAGCCGCATAATCTGCTGAATCCAAGCAAAGGGCACATTCCTCACAAGGGACACTTCCTTTATATATAATAAAATATATATATTCAGCAGCCATCTGGCACTTACCTGTGCAGAACAAAAGGGTAAGGAGGGAATATACAAATGAGGGAGATGTAGGAGAAGATGCTGGCCACTGCTTTACCCCCCCTCCACCCTGCACTGCCACGGACCCGCCTGCTACAGCTGCAGGAAATGCTTACACAGCACATGCTTGCACCCAGCTCTTCCTTACGCTCATTTATGGCCCAGCTAGTGTCAGAAAACACAACCTAGAGGATTTATTTAAACGGTCGCCTGCATCGCGGCCATGCCACTTCAGCACTTTTTATTTTTATCAGGAGAAAAAACAATGGGAGAAGAGCAGCACAATGTGCCGCATAATGCCTTTACCTCTAATTACACTTGAGCTTAGCCTGCTAATCCAAACATTAATACCCAGAAAAATAAGTCACAGTTTGGCTCTGGATTTAGCATCTAGAGACTTGTAAGCTGGGCTGAAAAATACCCGCTTGTTTGTCTCTGAGTGTAAATTTCTAGTTCCCACCTGGCCTAAAGGCCCGGGCAGTCAGCCAGGGCGAGCCTCCTGCTGACCTCCCTGCAGACAGATCTGACAGGCGTAGACTTTGAATCAACCGCTATCTGCCCTGGAACAGACATACATGTACACAACAGTTGGCCAGCTCCCCTCTGGACAGCAATAAAAATAAATCCTCACTCTACTGAGCATCCTTCGGTTATTTCAGGGCTCCTGCAGATTGTTAAAAAGTCTGAAGAGGCACCGAATTAATTTAAAAATAAGTCCTTAATTAGTTTTTAAATGTCTTCAATCAATAAAACATAATAAAATCCCACCTCTCATGTCTTTGCATTTTTAACTAGGCATGTAGGGGTGAAACTGAAAATCACACAAATGATCTGCATCACAGCGTTTACTCGTTTGCTCCATACAGCTTTGTATAGCAGTCTGTGTTTTGCACGTTTGATTATTACTGTGCCACATTGTTCTTCTGCTGATGGCACAGGACACACAGAAAACTACTCAAAATCATACAGCCATGTTCAAAAAAGATGTGATTTGAGAGTGATAAACACAAAATTGCCCCCCAAAAAAGAAAAAAAATTGTCATCTCATCAAACCCCAGGTATTTTACACCCAAAAAAAGTATTGTTTATGTTACAATAATCATTTGGGCGAAATTGTAAATCCAACTGGAAATTTTCTGCCTGATAGCCCCTAATGTGTCTCATAATTGCTCCTAATCCTACATAATTGTCAATTAACCTAATTTTTTTCTTAAATTTTGTTTTTTGTAAAATAAATATTATTCCGAGTGGGATCAAAAAAGTTTCAAAAACCTTAAATCTAACTCGCTTTAAGCTGTAGGACCCCTGTATTTATCTGTGGCTGATATAAGGGCGTGTGTGCTTATGTGGATTACAGTGATACGAGCATCTCTTCCTCTGCTCGTCTTACATTACTGCCACTATAACCAGCAGGCACGGCCCTGACTCATCTGAGGCTAATGGTGTTTCTGTGCCAAGCCATTTGCACATAATTGGCATATAATACTCCATATAAACCCCCAGCCAAGACTGTGGGAACAAAGCAATGTTGGCCTGACCTTTAGTTAAGGATTACCCCGGCACAGGCAACTAATGAGATCACCTAAACCGTAATGGCATGGAAGAATAATACACTGCCAGTCCGTGCACATGTGTGTGGTTCTTGCTGTAGGTCAGAGACACAGAGGTCCCCCGCTGTGAGGAAGTCAATTAGACAGAGTGATGAGGATTTAGCTTGTAAATTAGTTTTAATATGATCATAAAATCTAGCCTTCTATTGCTTGAAGATGTCCAACTTCAAGTCATAATTTACACTATAAGGAGTGTTTTAATTAGTTTTGGTGGTATTGAAGACTAGTGGTGCATTTCTACAACAGATATTGTTCTCCAGTTGCCTTTAAATGGACCACACTCAGTGCATCTATAGTGTCAGTACCACGTCTGACCATTTGAGGTCAGTGTGGTACTGCAGCTCTCGCCAATAAGGCAGACAGGAGTCTGTGCACTGTTCTTGGAGTGCGACAGCTTGAAATCTGCAGTGCTCACCTCTCTTACCTTCTGTGCTTCGCTCTCAGTGAGACAAATAAAAGCCCGCCAGTGCCACGGCGGAGTTTATCTACACATGAAAGTCCCTCCTTTGAAACAACAACAGGCTCAGCATCAGGATAAGGGCATGGAAAATTGCTGCCATGCAGAATCTTCACGGTGCCACTGTGCTGAAATTAATTCATCAGATACCTCTTTCCATACCTTTTTCAGATCGATACAGGAGCGCTGTGATAAATGGAATGAGCTCCCCTTAGTGTTGAGACTTGGCCCGTTTTCTTCAGCTTCTCAGTTGCTGCATTCTTAATTGATTAGAGCTATTGATTAGGCCTCCCAAAGCCTCCAGACTAAAATCAGCCTCTATCTATCAGCCATGGCCAGATACCCAGATATCATATTCGCACATGGTGGAGTCCGTGCCAAGCCGAGAGCGTTGGCGTGGCGGCTCGTACGAATAAATGAGCATGAGAGATTGAGTTAGTGCGAAAAAAACAGGGCCATTTATCTTTAGTCCACCTAGTTATGCAGGAGAGGAATACCCTATCTCTGCTCGCACTCTGCAGCCACAGTAATTACTCACCACTGTGGGAGTGTGTGTAAGTTTCCCTTTGCTTTCAAGAAGCCACTGTCTGCACAGCTCTCTGTTATCAGAGCCAGCAGACTCTTCCAGACTGGGCAGAGGTGTCCAAAGTTCCCTCAACCCAGGAACTCAGCCTAGTCATGAGTTCCCCCCCTGCTGCAGGCCGCACCCTGCTGCAGACTGGCTGCGAGAGGCAGCAAGGTCACAGAGTCCCCACTCCACTGGGAAGTGTGAGTGTAGGACGTTAGAGCAGCTGTGGCCCTGGAGTTGGATTGTTGGTGGGGATTTTGTGACTTGCTCAAAGGCACTTTAGCAGGGTGTATATCTGCCAACATTTGGGTTTAAACAGAAGCCCCCAGGTTCTCACTTGCTGCTCTTTTGAGCTTCAGTAGGAATTTTAATTCATGTAGCCAGAGGGAAATAATCTTTCACTTTCTGAAATAACACTCTACAGGAACGTGTAAAGCTGATGCCATGACCATGACTACGACTTCATCATATAAAAGTAAATTAAAACGCAACAAATGAATATGTAACAGAGGATTGGCATTCAGTCATTTGCAGACATATGAATGAATATTCTGTTCTTGTTCTGTATATATCTAATGGACACATCCATAACAGCTTTTTACTTGGTACAGAAGCCTTTATACACACGTTTTAGTTTGCTGCTGTCAGACTGCTTCCACAAGTGTAGCCTAATGGTGATGCTACACCTCTTTAGTTTAACTCTTACTGAACATGTCCATCACAGTTCTTAAAGTAGCTGCACTAGCTCACTTTTGTTCAGTCGGTCCTCCACTTTGGTCGAGACATTTACTCAACAACTGTTAGGTTGCCAGTAAATGTGGTACAAATATTCGTAGTCCCCTTTGTGAGGCTGACATTTTTGGATTTCAGTGAAATGTGCCAACAACTGTTGGGTTGGATTTCCATGCAGTTTGGTGCAGACATTAAATATTTATCACATTACCTGCAGAAAATGCACAGATATGAAAAGTAGTATCATACAGACATTGGGCCTGATGAGTCTACAGCCATGCTAGCGACTCTGTGAGGCTGTGCTATGGGATTTTGAGCTTAATGCCTCTACTTTTCAAGTTTGTTCGCATGTTAACCAAAGGCGTAATGATTCATTGATCTGCATCGATATATCTATTAAATGAACAACGATCCCGCATCATCGATGTAAAGTGAAAACATCATCCTCTTTCAGTGCTCTTATTTTGAAATTCTGCGCCCCCGTCACATAGCGTCAGGCCCTGTAAACAAATGGAAAAAGGTGTTGAAAGTTGAGGTTTTGGGTGGAGGAACGGATATCTATCCAGTGATGTGTTTTCCATTGAATAACAGAACCCCAGTTACAGGTGTAGTTGATGGTGTCTCCCACAGAGTGGACGCTTTGTGGCGATGGTGATAAATTGCATTGCTGGTTATGAGAGAAAGTCGGAGAAAATCGAGGTCATTATTGATGCGGCAGCGAGGCCTGTGGATGTTGGAGACGTTTCGGGAGAGGACGTACAGCAGCTGCTGAGAGATGCTTTTCGGCTCTCTCAATCAGCTGAGAAGTAGTTCAGATGCCAGAGGGAGCGGGTATCGTTGTTTATTTTTAGTTAGTGTAGACCTTAGGTTGAATCCAGTAGGTGGCGGTAATGCGACTTTCTGGACGCCAACCGCCATTAAACACAACCGAAGAAGAAGAACACAGCGTCAGGCAGGTGATTAAACGCAGCCCAGAGAAACATGATGAAGATAAGGCTGCGGATAACTCCGGAATAAATCATTGGCGTGGAAATGTTTTGTTTTCGGAGAAACTATGAGTCAACAGACAGAGATTACGTTATATGTAAACAGAAGCCGTACTCAGGAAACAGGACGTACATGCGACTTACATCTCACTTCACTAACTTCTTGCTAAGGTTACATTAGCTGCTCAGTTTCAACAATGTTAGGCTGAAAAAACGAGCATGCGGACTGTTCAACCGCGCTGTTCTGTCGGGAGATGCAGCGACTTAAACCAGTGGTGAGTAAGAGAAAGCATAAACAATACATGTAAATTGGTTAAGTTATGAGTAGAAGAAAAATCTGTTAGCCGCTTAGCTAATTAATGCAAGGCTAATGCTAACAACGCTAGCACGTTGTATGGTTGGGGGGGGGTTTAGTCTATGGACATGGACAGTTATTATTGAGCTGATTTTTCATACTTCTGCTACAAGATTGTGTTAATCCACGTTTTGAGGATGTAAAAACGGATGTCGTTTTTTTTTAAATCTCAAGAGGGCGATGCTGTGGAGGAGTGAGGCGGATCTGAGGCCCTTGTTCTCAAAGAGCCCTCACGCTTAATTAATCATTAACATTGATTCTTAAGAAAATGTAAAAAGGCGACTTCTATAAAAATTTGACCCAGTACAGTTGGTATTAAAAAGGACATTAGCCCTAGAGATGAAAACCTTATTTTTTCTGCTCAGCTGTAAACATATTTATTTTTGTTGTAAAGGTTAACTTTTTAACATGGGGGTTCATGGGAACTGACTCACTTTCTGAGCCAGTGGCCATTAGGGGAACTACAGAGGGGTATTAAAGATCACAATACCAGTACCCTTAAAGTGGTACTGATACCAGTTGAGTATTGCAGTTGGTACCCGTAGTGTGAATGGAGTGCTGTGTAGTATATATTTCAACATTTTGGTAGCATCTTGGCCATGCTGAAGCTCTGTGCCGAGAACAGTTGGTTAGAGTCAGTTACAGGGCTAACTGTTAGCATCACACGACTAACATTACCTAACGACTGTTAATGGTTGGCGTTGTATCCGACCACCAACCACCAGCCAATTGTCGCCAAAATATGTAAGTGGCTTGAGTACTTCACCTACCATCCAAAAAATCCCACGGCAATCTACTGAGTGGCTGGTAGATTTTGGAATCCAACAGACACAATGGCAGATGGACAAAAAAGTTGATTTCCAACCCCGATTAATGACACAGTGGAGCCATTTCAAATCCATCTGAGTTTAACATTACCATTAAATAAATTATATGACACTGCCACACACATCTTTCACACACTTTCATGCTCACATGATAAACCTTTTTGATATAGGTTGCCAAAGGCCTTTATTTTGACACCACCCTGTGGCTAATTATAACAGTTACTTCACCACAAGTTATAAACATCAAAACGCAGCTGTAGGCTCTTAGTCTTGTAAGTATATAGTAGATGCCTCTGAGGCTCCCCAGTGACATGCAGAGACTCATCCAATCCCGACTTATTTCTACCTAATGCTGTTGATTGTTCTCCTCTACAGAGTGAGTGCTGCTCCACTTTTGTTTTTGAAAGTAGCAATATGTCTCGTTTTCCCTCAACTTTCATGAGGATATTTTATTCCCCCCTCTCTCGGGGTGAATAAAAAATTTGGTAGCAAGTGATTTTCTTTTACCGTCATGCCAGGAGCAGGAGGAGAGAGGGCCTGTGTTTGCCAAGTCGCTGTGTATTTGCATACCGAGGAGGTGTGTGTGTGTGTGTGTTATCGGTGGTCCACATGCCTGTCACCTTTTCCTACACACATAACTAACTGTGTGTGTGTGTGTGTGTGTTGGCAGTGTGTCAGCAGTGCTGCAGTGCGACCAGAATGATACCCATTAGTGCGAACGTGGTTTACACAGGCAAACAGTACGTTCACTGTTTAGGATAGATGTCTGCTACTGTTGTCTCTGTTCACATTGTTAGTGCCTAATCTTTCCTGTTAGTGGCCCCGTTTCAAAACGCAAATATCTGTAAACACACATCAGCTGTTTGCATGTGACTATCTCCCCAAAAATGCCTGTTTTCTCAAAGCGGCTGTCTCATCAGAAAAGTGCTGTCAGTGCCTCTGCTTCTTGTCTCAAACTGCTTGTCACGAGACGAGTGTGGGGTCGTTGCAGGAGGTTAACCTTGTGAAACCTGAGGAAATTGGCTTGATTTCTTTCAAAAACATGGGAAGAATGCAATGAGCAACGAAAGATGACCCAAAACGTAAAAGAAAATGACCTGAAAATTAGATAAAAAACAACCAAGAAAAAGAAAAAAAAAAAATAAACAAACAGGGCAAATGAGTAAAAAATTAAATATTTTTGTGACATAAGTTTAAGAACTGAATTTTGATAATTGTACTTACAAATATTTCCCTAGCTTTAAAAAAAAAAAAATCATTTCTATATCTACTAATTTCTTGCAGTTTGTGGATTAATTCTTACCAAGTTACTAATGTACTTTTCCCCCCATGTTTTTGAAAGAAACTGCACCAATTTCAAAAGTGTAAATACTCGGGAAAGACATCCAAAAGCAGCACAAAAAAAGTGATGTCGGTCCAGATTTCAAAGGGTTAAAGGTCACAAAGACACAGGGAGGAGTCTGGGAAAAATGCAGGAGAGAGTAGTTAAGGAAACGTAAGCACCTTTTCTTGATTTTCAGAGAGGATCCAGTCATGATTCACGGCAGGCGGAGTGTTGTGTGTAATGTGGGTGACAGGGGAGCTTATTAAATCTGCCAACACAAAAACAACGAGTGTGTGTGTGTGTATGTGTGTGTGTGTGTTTAGGGTAGGAGGGGAGATATGCAGGGAGGGAGGTGTGCCGAGATGCTGAGCAAGCGGTGCGAGTGTTTGACAGCGCAGCACATTGTGCCTGGATATGGGCGAAACATGAAATGTATCAGTAAAGACAGGCGGGTTACGGGCTGCAGCCTCCAGCTGTCAGTCTTACATCAGCGCCGCTGTCATGCGAGCGAGCCCGTGCACATATTGCAGTCACACACACTCATTTAAACAACCTCCCACAGCATTTACATCAATTTTCCGATCATGCAGTCTCAGTTTTGCACTGCAGCTACAGAGGGTGTGTGACAAAGCCTCGGCACTCACGTTCACACAGCCGTATGACGTAACAGACGTTTTATACCCTCCTTGTTCTCATGCCGCCGTTTTCATTCACACGGCTGTCATCATTTGGAGAGGAGACCTTATAAAAGCTGGTTATTAAAGGCTGACTCAGCGTCTTCCTGCAGATGTGACACCTGGTTCATCAACAGGCAAAACAAGCCTCATTGTTTCCATTAAGTGTGTCTACCTGCCCACACATATGACTGTATTTGTTCGCCCCCAGTCTGCTTCGCTGCCCCCCCCCCCCACATGCTGTTTGTTAGCATGGTGCAAGCAGCGAGTTGGTAATTAGCCCTGAAGGCCCCCTCGTAGTCTGCCTGTTTGTTTACGGCGGCAAGAGGCAGATTCCCTCCTGAGAGACGGAGGCGTCACTCAGAAGTGTGCACATGAGACGGAGCAGACGGTGTCAAATTAGAAAGATAGGAAATTCCTGACTCACCAGAATCAGGCAGGAGAGGGGGAGAAGGGGGAGGAGGAAGTCGACAGATTTGTACGGATCAAGGTGCTGTGATCAAACCTGCTGGTGTCTTTTACTGATGTTTTTTTAACCGTGTTTATCACGTACGTCCAAATGGAATCACATGTTTGACTGATTTTGGGGATGTGAAGGCAGATAGTGATGTCCTTTTAAGTTAAGCTGTCACCATTTTGGGCCAATATTATACGAAATTTCCTGTTTTACCTTTACTTGTGTCTGACTATGCAGATTTGGGATATATTTGCACATATTTAAAGATATTGGCAATGTTGTAATCTGAGATGTATTGCAGCGTCATCTAGCGTGACCCATTTACTTTGGGTTATCCACAGAACACACTGTCAACAGTTTTCATTATTATTCAAGTGGAAATTACACAGTGAGAGTGAAGTGATCCCTAAATTTGTGACTTTTTTTTTTAAAGCTCCCCTTCCATGCATGATAATGAAGTAAAGCACAAAGAGAGGCATCAGGCTGCAGCACTGTTGTTGAGGACCGTTTTTCTGAAGACAGCTGTATTTGATCAAGATAACTAAAAGTCATTGATTTATTGATTTCCATCCCAATGTGCCATTCATCATATTACAGAAGGGAGGCATCTTCAAAATGTATCTATTATCCAAGAGAAAACAATTCAGGCAGAAATATCCATCATATTAGTAGCTAATATCACCTTTGTGAAGGAGCTAAATGCAGCATTCAGAGCACTAAAATAGCAGCAGATAACTTGCTTAATAAAGATGTAGTTGAGTAATGTCGTCCTGACCTGAGTATGAAGCATGGATGTATGATGAGAACTGGATACAGTGTTGGAAGTGGGGCCCTGTGAATTCCTTAGCGTTTTGCTAATTTAAATTTGGATAAAATGATTCACTTGTACGGCAATTTTAGACTTAAGAACCAGATCAGACCAAATAGATCAAATTCCATTAGTGAAAGGAGTCATTTTACAGGGGTTCTGACACACAAAAAAATGTATCCACAAAATTTACAGATGTCTCTTTCACTGTGTAAGTCTATAGGAAAAAATCTTTATGGGCACAGTGGCATCATGTGACCCACCTGGATGTTGTTGTGTGTTGTAATGCGAGCCTCTCTGTCTTTTGTTGGAGTCTCTGACTGTGTATCCCATGGGCTAACTAAGCACCGCTGCCCTGCACTGTGCTCATATGGATGTTAATGCTGATAATGCCATCCAAACCCATGGTGTTATGTTGAAAGCATAGCGCCCACCCTTCGCTCCTTCCCTCCAAGTTAACACTGTTAGCTCCGTCAGCACTGTTGCCATTGTTAGCATTGTTTGTGCCGTTTGTACTGTCAGCTGTAAGCACTGTTGACAACAGTGTGCAGACAGCCTGATTCAGACTCTGTTTTGTTTTCTCATTATGTTTTGAATGTCATAGCTACTTTAGATATGGGGCAAATTAATATTTTATCAGCCTAGTCCTTAATGCTGCACTTTTGAAGAAAATAATTGCTCTGCAGAACATCTTTATCTCAAAACTTCTTTATTCTGTCTTCTTTCAAGATGCTCATTTTTATCAACTTAGGAAGTTGATAAGAATGAGCAAAATAGGGGGAAACTTTGCTTTGACAAGTGGAGTTATTCCACCCAACACCATTTAAACATCATATTCTCCTTTGTTGATGAAAAATGAGGCCCAGTGGCTAAACCTGACAGCAAATATCTGTTTATCATACATGTTATGAATTGGTTTCTTTATGGTTGGACAGCACCGTCTGTAGACACACAGAAAGTCCTTTATGTTAAGATTCATACAGAGGCTTGTGAGTAAAACGTGTTAAATTCTCATCTTCCTACATGTTAAGACAGAAGAAGACAGCCAGTGTCCTGCTCACAAGTAGTTAACCCCGCGTTGAGCGCTTCAAGCCTCCCTCCTGCCGCTCTTCCAATCTGTCGTCTTAGTGTGTGAACGCGACTTTGTCAATATCACCCACGAGGGTTCCCCTGCCACCCTGCTGATGGGGATTAAACATTCATGATCATGTTTATTAATGACCAGCAGGCATTAGGGATCTCCAGACTGTCACACACACAAAAATCAAATACACACTTATCTTCTTTAAACTGCACACACTCGTACACATTTGCACCTTCTCTCGTACACCTACACAATCTTCTCCTTCACGCTCTTAAACACACAACCTCCTTCTATTATCCCGCCCACACACATCAAGTACACAGACACACTTTCTCTTTTGATCTCACACACCTACACACTCACACCCCCCCCACCCCACCCCACCAAAACACACACACACACACACACACAGAAAGAAAAGACACACACTTACCACAAAAATGACACAGTACATTCATGAAGCACACACTCCTGAATAAATCTTTCTTAACGTTGTTTCATTTGGCAGTAAGGAAGTGTGTGTGTCTGTGTGTGTGTGTGTGGATCCATCGGCCTGTTAAATAGAAAGAGAACAGATTTCCTGTCTCCGTGTCTCTCCGGACTGCCATTGCGAACTCTCCCCAAGGGTGGAGGGATGGACTGTAGGGGAAGGACCTCGCTGAGAACATCTGTGACGGCCAGTCCCAGCAGAGACTGCGGTGTGACAGGGCCTATCCACAGCAGATGTCACACCAATGTGTGTGAGAGAGTGTGTGTGTGTGTATGTGTTTGTAATCAGGGTTGAGAAGTCCATGACCTAGAGAAGATGCAGAGGAAATGTTCTCACACTCTCTTCCTCTCTGTCCCTCTTTATATTATTTCCTGTAAACTGTTGGATGCAGTTGTACATAAACTTGTGGGTTAACATTTCAAACAGTAGTTGATTGTCCTATAATTCTGATAAAATTAAATCCTTTTCTTTTCCACTTTAGCCCTCTGAAACCTGATTTTATTAAAAAAACAGAGGAAGAAGGCAACAAGCAACGAAAGAGAAAATTACCCAAAAATGAGCAAGAAATACGTTTAAAGTACAAGAAAATGACCCAAAAATTAGTACAATAAATAAATAAATAAATAAATAAACTTAAAAGAAAAGAAAAGAAAAGAAAAATGACCTGGAATTTTTTAAAAAATTATAATAATTTTGTAACCTTAATTTGAATATGTAACTGATAATTAGATTTTAGTTTTCCCCAAGCTTTTTTTTTTGTTCCCCTAGATAAAATAATTTTTTAAATCCACTAATTTGTGAAAAATGTATTACTAAGTTTGTCCTTGCCTTTTCCCACGTTTTTGAAAGAAATTGCACCAATTTGTTCCTGGTTCAAAGGTTTAAATATTTTTGAGAGGCATCTGAAAGCAGCACAAGCAGCAAAGAGATGCTGCTCCAGGTTTCAAAGGATTAAACTCCGGGACCATTTGTCCTCTTTTGATTCAATGTAAAAACTACATGCTTTGCCCTGCAGCCTCTGCAAATGAAATGACAAATGAGTGATGAGCAGAGCTGACGCTGCACTCCTCACTTTGTCCCGTCCCATTTGGCATCTATTCTCTCTGCCCTTCATCTCTCTCTCATGGTGGGACTCTCCCCTTCTTTCACTTTCCCCTCATTATTCTTTTGCTCTGCTTCTCTCCTTCATCCATTTTTATCGCCATCACCATTTGCCTCTCACCTCTCTCTTATTCTCCACTCTCCATCCTGTCTTTTCACTCCCCAGTGAAGCGTGTCGCAGTCTGGTCAGAGTCCCTGGTAACTGAGCCTCTCAGTGGGAACCTGGTTCATTAAACCAACAAAAAATTCAGTTTAAAAAAAGAGCTTGAAGGTTATTTTTTGGTTTAATTTCCGCCATGTGCCGAGAGGCTATATAGAGAGCAGTAAAGTTTCACACTGGAGGTAATTTACCTCAAATGAATCCACCCCTTCAGAGGGAAATCACCAGTTAGCTGGCGTTCTTACCTGTTTAGATAGGAACATAGACGATAAAATTACCATGTGTCCTTGCTTAACACCATTTGTGACATATCTGATATAAGACTTCCTGAAACATGTCATCCACCCCCTTGTGTTCTGTTGGAAGTAGAGGTCCTTTTAAATCAAAAACAAAAATGGCTGTCCCCACACTCTGACCTGGACATTGTTCGCAAGAAAATCTTTGCTCATTTTGAAAAGGTTACGGTGAGAATAACTTTTATATTCTTACTTATACTTCTCTATGAATATTTACTGGATCGAAGCAACTCATAATTGTCCAGTATTTTGTAGGTTATTATATAATTAAGTCAGATTGCATTAAATGTGATACTGCAGGTATTATATCCTAAGAAACCTGTGGGACAGCTGGTGACGTTACTGTCTAAGAGGCTTGCGTGAATGTAGTGGTATCATATGAAACTAGTCAAAGGTATCTGTTGGTACCAGTAACCCCATACTAGCTTGTAGTGAAAGGGGTGACAAAAAAATTGCTCCAAAGTTAGGCTAAATTTCGGTGAGGGAAAAACTGGCATTACCATTTCACAGGGGTCCCTTAACCTCAAGATATCAAATGAAAATGGGTTCCATGTGTACCCACAAATCTCCCCTTTACAGAGATGAACACTTTATACCAATCCCATGCAGATTTGGGCAAAAAACATTCAGTTTTGCATGCAGTATAATGTTATTTTTCGCTTATGCTAAACATGGTATATTTGAATATATCTGCACACAAAGGTCCCTAAACCTTTTTAGCATTGCATTAATCGGGTATGACTGGAAAGCTGAGACTCTTGTTGATTCAATGAGCCCAATTTTATTCATGTCTGATGATGTTAACCCCCATAGTAACCACTTTATTGCAGTGAGACCATTTTTTTAACTTGACCTCATAGTGTAAAATGACCTATTGTGACTTGTAGAATAATCAAAACCTCTTGAAAATTTTAGGCATCTGTTTCTAAATAAAGAAAAAAGAAGATATGATACAACATGATTTCCATATATGCCATTATTTTTCAAAATATCTTTTACCTTTATTTAAAAGGGCCCACATACACTTAAATTAAAAAAAAAATTAATGGTTTAGGCTTTACAGTATATATGATGGAGAACAGTTGTAAAGTTCTTTTTAAGAAAAATCTAAGACTTTTTATCTAGAAGAGTTGCCTAAATTTGTGTAGCGACCAGAAATAGTCAAAAAATGACCACAACGAGATGCATGGGAAAAGTCAAGAGACAAAAATTTACTATAAAAAGTAGCACAACAACCACAAAGAGACACAAAATATCCCCCCAAAAAATACCAAACAAAATGACCTCAAAGAGACACAATATGACCACAAAAAAAGAAAGGGAACAAAAAAGAAACAAAATGACAAAAATTTAAAAAAAAAATACCACAGAGAAACACAAAACGACCAAAAAACACAATGATTTCAAAGAGACACAAAATTATCGAAATCACCACAAAGTCTGCGTGTCTTGCTCCTATTTAGGTGGGCCTTTTGCTTATCTGTGCCCAGGGGTCCATTGTCTCATAATTCACCCATGACTAGGGGGACTACTTTCTGTGTTTTGTTTACTTCTAAATGTGTGGTTTACAGTTAAGATAGCCTGGCTGCCTGAATACATATACATAATTGTGTTTGAATGATATTGTATTTAATCCATGTTAAAAATAAAACACAAACAGCTTTCAGCTGCGATCCAAAGTCTTTTTGCTTTGGATGATGTTGTTTTTTTCAGAACAGTGTTTGCTAATTAGAAAGAGAATGCCAAAAGTAATAATGGCGTATCACGGAAACATACAGTAGAAGAGTTTGGAGTGTGCACTGATGTCAAACAATAGACAGAATTAGAGCGCTGCCTGTTCTATATGATTCACTACAACATCCCCGCATCCAACGCTAGCTCTGTGAAGCACTTTATGTTTGCTTTGAGTCAGAGAAGTCAAACTTAAAACAGAGTCAGGAAGTAATCAAACAAAACTTGAAATGGAAGTTAAATTCATAACAGGAGCCAATAACGACTTTGTGGGGGGAATCAGAGGAGGGTCGGGAGTCGGTGCAGAAGGTTTGACGTGGTGAAGGAGGGAGCTGTTAGTAATGAGTAAGCAGACAGTCCTCTTTACTGCCAACCACTTTCTTTCTCCCCCATCCTTGAGTGTCACATGGGACACTCGGGAGAAAATGAGAAACATGAATCTGGCACTCGTCTTGAGTGTGGGAGTTACTCTTAGAAAGGTGATCCTGGACAAGGAGGCCATTCTGGGCTGGGGGGTAAATTGGTGGACGCAGAGAAGGTCAGATAGACTGTTAAAGAAGCTACCAGAGAGTGAGGAGCGGATAGGGGAGGGGACGAAGAGGGGCAGAATATATGAACCAGTTAAAGGATATTTCCACCATATCACAACTTGGATATTACCGTAGTTGTGTTGCCAGGCAAATGTAGGTATACCTAAACACAGGAGTTGGTCAAAAAAACAGAAACTTTATATATGAAACCAATAGCTTTCATCATCATCATAATTACAAGTTCAGCCGCACAGCAAAGCAACCAGTGTAACGATTAGTGGTGTGTGTCAGCTGTAAAAGAGGTTGAAAATTCCTTTTTAATGAGTGCTTAGTGGGTGGTTACATATGGGATGAGGATTCATACATTTTAAAAGTTTAATATTAGCACAATATAGCTGATGTGGCCACTGCCTATGTTCGGGACTGCATTCATCTGCTGTTCAGTTCAAGCAGGTCAAAGATAAACTTTCAAAATGTACGTTGTTTGCATTTAAGCAAAACTACCAGACATGTCTGCATGTGATTTTAAAATATGTCCGTGTAGAATCTAAGCTCTCAGAAATTCTCGTTTTTCACTGTTCAGGTGAATCCTGTTATGTAATATTCAGTTGATGCAGTGTAATCTATGCAAAGTGGAAACAGAACTTTTCAGCTTTTTCCCCCCATGTTTCATAGTTTATTATTGTTGGCACCACTTTCGCAAAGACAAGGGTATTGCTTTCCATTTTTCTCTAAACCTAGAATTGACCACAGTTTCCAGTGTTTCTTTGCTTGTTCCACCATCTGCCATTTCCACTACAGGATATAGTAACTGCAGAGAACTTACACTGATCCCGTAGCTGAGTATTATGAGTTGCAGCTATGCTTCTGAAGCTAATATAATAATAACACAGAGGCTCAGTAGTCTGAACTAGGAGGGTAAACTCTTTTTTGAATGATTCCCACATTATCTACGGCAGCCCATCACAGCTCTTTCCTTTCCTACCTTTCAAAATAAAAGCTGTAGACAAAAACTCTGCCTCTCATGCTGACCAGTGGGAACTTAATTTTGCTAAGACAAAATAGCTTACTCTTTATTCACAGAGGATAGCTATCAGAGAAAACAAAAACACTATCCTTTTCCTGTTTTGGTTGCAAAACAGTTGACACACTTCCTTTGTGTCAAAAATCAGTCCTTCCTTTTGCCAGGAGATCGTACCTGGTGGCAAACAGTATTGCATAGTAAAAGCGAAGCTTAAGAGGAACCAGTCTAAATGCCAGTTTTGCCATTATTCTATATCTATTACGTTGTGCCATCAATATTTGCCTCCTGATGATAAATTTAAACAAAATAAATTGTCTTTTTCCACTGTGTGGAGTGTTAACATGCAGCACTACACAAAAATGGATAACTTGATCAACCTTTGGCTAAACTGTCAAAAATCAAACTGATGTCAACTGCACTTCCGGGGAAAATCCTAAAAAGTAAATTTGGTCAAGAGAATATTTAGAGGGATATTAGTTCAGAACAAAAACAAGCTAAAACCAGAACCCTGACAAGATGACTGGATTGACCTGCTTGGGGTCATCAGGCCAAAATAATGGCCCCAGGGTTACTAATGTAAATGACATTAAATTAGATACAAACATAAATGTGCACATCTAAAAGAGTAAGATCTTGAAGTAAGTTATTTTCATTTAAACTATCACAGGCCTGAAGCTTACAGCGCCCTTTGAATTTCTGGGCCCTGTAGCAGTTGCCGATGTTGGTATTATCAGTATGAACTCGATGCTTCCATTGACCTCCTAAGTCACCACACCTAAACAACATTAAACCTGTTCAGGATGAAAAGACCCTGAGCCTTTCCTTCTTATAGAAAGCTCCAATATCCTGTTACCCACAGTTCAGGATTTGTACCACAACAGCACAAGATGCATGAAGCTCTTTGGAGGGGGGATTCTATACTTTATTATATATGTACTGTTTGGAGTTTCACTTGGTTTGTTCACCAGCCGTACATGCAAACACAAACTCTCAGTTGTCTTCTGAAGAGGAAGCACTGCCCTTTTTACAGAGAGGTTACCTTTATACACACACTTTGTTGTCAAATCACACACACACACAGAGCACACAGAGCACGCAGGAGAACTAATCCGATTTCACAGCCCAAATGAAAAGTCTTACATGCGCACATCCATTAGCTATTATTAGCTAAATAGGCTAATAGGTAAACACACACACACACACACACACACACACACACACACACACACACACACACACACACAAAGGGCTTCTGCAGAAAACACAAACACTAGGGGAGACCTGCTGCTGCAAAATGGAAACGTGTTGAGTGCTTTTCTTTTGTTCGCAGCTCTCCCACATGAATACACAGTCCAAGAAACACGCCTTTTGAAATGGACCTAAATATTAATCTCGCCGTTGCTCAGTGCCTAGTGAGCATAACTCAGCTTGAGTGACATGCCTAATTTTTCAAGTCTATGGTAATGTTTTTATGCACTATTTTTACAACCTGGTCACAGTTATCTCAAAAGTCTACAGTCAGTCTCATTGTAAAAATTGACATCCACTAGCTACAGACCTGTCAAGATTTACAGCACACAAGCTATACAGACTACGGGAATAACCCTGGCAGATTCAATCATTATAGTAATTTCACTGTATTTTTCTTTTTAATTAATTTCTTATTAAGCTATTTTAACTACATGAGCTGGTTAAAAACACTCTCCAGCTGACCTTTAAAAAAATGAGAATCCTTATATTTTGCTAAAAATGAAGCCACATGGTAAAAGTTGTTGGGGCCACCCTCACTATAGTTCATGGACCATGTAGACATAGAAATAAGGAAACAGTACTTAATCTTGTGTTGGAAAGTAGAAATAGTGTAGGTCGTGTTGTAGTTTTAACATTAAAAAGCATAGTTGTAGATTTTGGAAAGACGCAGGGGACTGATCCCCTCAATATATAGAAAATGAGCGTTTGTCCCCACCCCCAATAAAAACATTAAAGTAGAAGAGGACTTTAATTTTGACACCATTAAAGATATTTACACCATATATTGATGCAGAAAATCCATGAAGTGCTGCATAAAAATTCACCAAATGCATTATATTAAGTGCTCAAACTTTTGTGGCGTAGGACCCCCAAACCCCCGCATTTCAAATAATAATTCCCCCCCGCCAATGTCAACCTATGCCCTTGTTCAAAAGACAAGGCTTTCAGGATTAACTATTCTGTTTGGCAGATGTAATTTGAACTCAGGTAATGCTGGCTGGGGTTACTGCTGTGCAAACGTTCCCAAATCCAATTAAGAGCAGAACAGCTGCTAATGTTAGTGTTGACTTTGCTAGCATCCGGGTAGCTTACACAGTGTATAACACAGAGGGTGTGCGAGTCATGAACCTGCAACCCCACAAACCAGAAGTGGGAAGTCATTGTTTTGCAAATCACAAGGAAGTCTTGAATCTTTTCATTCAAATCCCGAGTCCTAAATTTTGAGTTCTGAGTCCTGAACAAGTCATATTGTAATGCCATTTTAATAGTGTAATGATTTATTGAATTTACATTAATTAAGTATGTTTCTGTCCTTTCTTGTCTTCAGCTCCTCACATTGAAAAAAAAAATCTGTTGAACTGTAAATCTTAATTTTTGTTTACTTAGTTTAGTTAGTTAGTCTGACTTAACTTGATCATCACAGAGGATTTTCACAAAGAGGAGATCTGCAAGTTTTTCTCTTACAATGTTTGAGAAAATACAAATATGACTGACTAGTTTGCAACCAGCAGAATACAGATATTTAGCACAGTGTACTTGATTTACAGGTCATTAAAACTTACAAAAATTGATTTAATTAATTTGTTAATTAATAAATGAACTTTATTATTTATTTATTGTTTACTTTATTATTATTATTACTATTATTATTACTTCATTTTCAAGTTGCAACAACTTCACAAAATTATGTAAATTTAGCTTAATTTTAAGTAAACTTAACGATTAGATTTAAAAGAAACATATATTAAAATGAATAGGTATATTTACTGAAATTTTTCAAGGCAATTCGTTTCCTAGATTTTTTAAAAGTAACTAACTTTACAGTGTGGTGGAAATTAGTCTAAGATATCTTTTATTTTCAAGTCAAAAGGAACTCCAAGAGAAAAGTCCAAGTGAACTCACAAGTCATTGGTGTTTTAGTCGAAAAGCAAATCTTTTTTAATTCTGCCAAGTCAAGTATAAGTCATCCAGTTTGTGACTTGAGTCTGAATTGAGTCCAACTTGGAAGTAATGTTTGGTCCTTACTGTAGGTGGTAAGCTGGTTTGCGGGATGTGCTAAGCACTGGGACTTACGTTAGAGCAGTTGCACTCACTATTTAATCCCTTCCTTGCGCTGTGGTTTTTTTGTAAAGGCTGAAAAATAGTCACAATTCTCCAAACTGTGTTGAATATCACTCTTACAACATTGTGGAGAAATCAAAAGCTTGACAAATCTGCCACAATAACTGCAGTTGATACCCAAGAAGACTTTAAAAAGTGCACGAGTCAGACTGAAAACTGAAATGTAAGCTTACCCGCACTCAAACTGTTCGTTGCCATGCATGCCTCCTCAGAGTCTGTAAACAAACCAGTCCAGACAGTTTGAGGGGGAAGTATCGGCTTTCCATTAACAGCTCCAGGTCACTCATTTCCTTCTTTGTTTAAAACCTGAGCAGCCAGACAGACAACCACCCCGCTTTGGGTTTGCGTTCTGTAAGTCCATGTCACGCTGGTAGGTGATGATTTTGTGGGAAAGACTCTGAGCAGTGCGAGTGTTTCTAATTAACAAAGTGAAATGAGCAGATTTTAACAAGGTAATTTTAACAGGCCTGTACTCTGCTCCCTTCACATGGGTGTGAAAGTGTTTCTCAGCGGGGAGCTAGGAAGTAATGGATGTGGGAACGTTACCTTAGCGGACCGGTTGAGGGACAATTGCCTAATGGAGCAATAATAGCCCATTTGTTTCTAACACCTTCGATATTATGCTCGGGAGCCACAGAGGCCAGCAGTATCACAGTCATTAATAGGTGGCAAAGATAGTGTGTGGTTAAATGTTGCAATTAAAAAATGTAGTTGTCTTACCCCACCATTAACTTTCTCCTTTGAGTTGTTTTTGTCTGAATCGCATGGCTCGTTTTCAGTTTGTCTGTTGCCCTTATTAAATTACGATGAGCAGAGTTTAGCTCCAGCTCGGCCCAATACAAATCACATTTCACTTCAGAGTGAATGATTGCATTTAGCTCATTGGAATCAGCCTTTGCCATTTTTTCCTGAATAGAGCTTTTGATTCGCGATGTACCTTTGTTACCTTGTAATATGTTATTCTCATTTGACTCAATTTGAGCTTATGATAACTCAATCAAGTGTCCCTGTGTTTGCTCTGGATTCCCCTCCGCTGGCCTCTGGCTGTGAGGCTGTGGTTGCAGTCATTCGACCAGGAGTGAAGAGATTTGAAGCAGCTTAAATTGTCACGCCAGCCCGAAGCTACAGACTGCTTCCTTATTCTCTTTCTGCAAGACTATAAAAGACAAGGCTTGTCCAGTCCTGATCTTTCTTTCATGGAGTAATCTCCCCACAGTCTCTCAATCATTTATATCCTTTTTCTCTCTCATGTGGGACATATTTGGCTACTTACATACACTCAACTTTGTCATTGTCAATTCTGCCCTACATTCAGTTAAAGTAGATGTAAAAAAAATAGACACTTGTGTCTTTTCTTGGGTGCATTTTTAGATCGAGGTCTGATGTCATGCTGACCGCACAGCGAGCTTTCCAGCATCAGTCCATCAGTAATATTTTTGTTTTCCATCTTTGGAAATATAGTGCTGTGCCACCTTGTGCCAGACTTGACATGGCCTGATGGGAAGACAAACATGTTTTTTTAGGAGAAGCAATTTTCTTGTCAGTCACTGGAGAGTGACAGTAATAGCCAAAGAGAAAATCCAGGGAATGTTTTCTGAGAGGAATTGGTAAAAGGTAGAAATTCAGATAAGACATCAGGGCTTAAGGGATGAAGAAAAGATGGTTGTTCGCTGAGTTTTCTTTGTGTAGCGCTGTAGCCTTAAGGGATCTGGTAAAACTATACAACAGATTTCCCTATTTCACACAACAGATGCTCGTATGTATCCACAAAGCTTATCTGAGCAAGCAAGGATTGGGTTATACCATAAAGTGGATATACTGTATGATAGTAAGTGAACATATTCATACAATGAAACTGATTCAACTGATTTGAAACTGACAGTTTCAAACCAAATAAAATTTGTGCTGCCAAACTAAATGTACTTTCTGTTTTATGCACTACATAAAGCACAAAAGGATTTTTAGATTTTAGAGTAAGTCTGGAGCTGCTCCATAGACAATCAATGAGAGCCTGATTTTGTGGACCCACACAATGTTTTTTCACTCTTTTTATACTTATAATGAGCTTTATTCTATATATTTATACGTAGTTCTCCAGTTCCAGACTTTATTCTTCATGACATCACAAATTTGAGTTTTAACATATTAGATCTGGGATTTGGGAAAGAGTTGATCATCTTCACTAATATTTGTGGACTTTCCTAGACTGAATTAATTTTGAAAATGAGTATATTTCAACTTAAAAACGATGACTCCACAATACAGGTTGCATATATCTTTGAGTTGCAACCTCTTGAACCAAAGACTGTTTTAACAACAAATTAGATTATTTGAGGTAACAAGAAAAATTTAAAAATTAATGAGAGGTATAAAAAAAAGTGTACCTGAAAAGCATTCTGCTTTTTCTTGTTGATTGTTGCCTGATCGCTCTTCATCTTTTGACCCTTTAGGGGGTTTCTGACCTCTAGGCTAGGAACTGCTGCTAAACAGTGTATTTTTTGGGATACATTTACTAATAATGAATGCTATACAATTCAAGAACCATTTCCGCAACATCTCCCTTTTCTTTCTGCTCCATGCTTTCATCACCCTCTTGCGTGAACTTCTTAAAACGATCCAGCACAATCCAATTCCTGCAGATGCAGTGGCCTCAGGTGCAAATGTGCTCTTTTATTTACCTGAGCCAAAATTGATTTTCCACAGGTGCAGCCTTACTTGCCTATTTTTGTTTTGCCTCTAACTTTGTTTTACAGTCCCATCCTCCCATTCATCAAATGGCTGTCTCAATCTCCTCTCCATATGCAGGGACACAAAACCTAATTCAGCTCCTCAGTCTGTCACACCCTTGTGACAGTTTCTTCACCTAGAGCTAAAGTAATCAACAGCTCAGGCACACCCAGCCCCCCTTCTCCGTGCCCCTTGTTGCTCTCCCTCTCCGCTCAGAAATGACATATCCCCGTGGCAGACAGACAGGATGCAACATGTGAGGGACAGATCCATCACACATGTAGTTTCCCACTCCAATACATTCATACATGTCTATATGTGGACTGATAGGCAGATCTGTCAAGCATCCACCTGCTCCATCATCTAGAGCTCCTACCGCTGGACTTAATTCTGCACAAAATGAAACTGTGGCTGATGTGTCTGCTGAGTCATTTTCACCAGGCTACGGTTCAAGGAATTGGTTCAAAAGGCCATTATGTGAAAGTCTTTTTTTTTTTTTTACAGAACTACAGTAAAAGGTCTGATTTTATCCAGCACTAATGGAATCACTTGAACAGGAGGTAAATCAGGATCTCTAAGTGCTCCGTCTGTCCTTTCAAGACCCCAATAACACTGGCGTGTGCGGATGGCCGCTGTGACAAACAGTTCACTCGTTGTCGTCATTGATTTCTCATTAGTTAGACCCTCAGGAGTCTGCGAGCTATCACTTGGATCAGATCTGTCGTGTTCAATTAAAAGCCTTTCCGAAAATGTCCCGGCTTTTTCATACCTTATCTTCTCCAGTCTTTTGTGTGTAAAGATTTCCTTTGTCTATTGTGTGAGCTGCTTCGGTCGCCTCTTTGTGTTTGCGGGTGCTTTCATGTTGCTGTATACTAAACAAGTAAGGAGTTGTTTGAGGGCGTGGCGGGACAGTGTCTGATTATAGCCCTCCCTCTGTCTCACACCTTATGACAACTCCTTTCCTTGTGTTTCCATCTCCCCCTCCAGACAGCCGCAGAGCACCTTCTGCACTGACCCGCCAGCCTTTGAAACAACCGTACAAGACAATTTTCTCTCAGCCGCAGTGAGTCATTAAAGGCTACATGACAGATGAGCATGGTGATAACGCGTGGACGCTGAGCAGGCCGACCCTCATACAGTGGTAATAATGTCATATCGGTACAATAGGCGGCAGTGAAGAGGGTGAGAAAATCACTTGGTAGGGGATCTGCAGCCCTCTCTTTTTCTCTCACATACACTAACACACACACACATACTATGACGACCCTATTAGAGTGGCCATAATAGCGGGACAAAGCGGTGACAGAATGGCTGGACTGGGGGTGTTGAGAAGCCTCAAGCCTCAAGAAAGGCGAAGGCACTAAGGTGTTCATAAGCACGAGTGCATGTGTGTGTGAGCTCATACCTGTCTGCCTATCTGTGGAATATTTGTTTTGCGTCAGCAGAAAAAAAAGAGAAAATGCTGGCTGAGCTCACTGATTTTCTGCTCCCTGTCGTGTTTTAGAGCAATAAACTGGCAATTCTAATATTTCAGCCATCACTGCTCCTCTAATAGTTCTTCTACGGGTTCATGGAGAAGGCGAGTTCAGGGTTACTGTCTCGTGTGAAGACGACAGACAGACAGAAAGAGATGATGGGTGGCAGGATGTCTGTCAGAGCCAATTATGTTTAATGAGATGCGGAGTGACCAGAGCTCCAGAGAGCTGCCAGACGGCACAGAGAAGCCTCTGTGGCCAGAATACATACAGAATGCTGCAGTAAACAACATTACATACTGGGTGGGGATCTGTAGCGTGTCATTGGTAACACCCAGTTTGCCCTGTGGATTACTGCAGTGATCAGGGTTCAACGTTCTTTTGGACTAATAAAATGATTCTTTGTTACATCACTGTTTACATCAGCCAAGATCCAATGTTTCGGCTTCAACACACGGTGCTTGCCATTTACCGTGGAGGTCAAGGGTTGGAGCTGGGAATGACATCATTCCAGAGTTAACCATGCTCCAACTACGCAAATTTGCATTTCCAAGAATAGTGAAGGCACGACCCGCCCTACTCTGCTGTACTTTGCCTTTTATTAGCTTAGCCTGACATTCTTACCCTGACCAGTCTCATTCCTCTCGCCTAAACCTTACTAACCCAACCAACAAAAGCAACAAGTGCTAGCCAGTCAGATGGAGAGCAGGGCGGGTCATACCTTTTTTATCCTAGGAAACGCAAATTTGCTTCTAGTTCAGCAAGTCGGAGAAGCTCAGAAAGCTTGCAGTGCTATGTAAAGTTCAGTGACAAATAGTTTTCCTTGTTTAAGATCTGTGACGCTAGCCTGTTAGCTACACCTGCTGTGTGAGGACCCAGAGGAGGTTTTAAACTGAAGAGATAATCTTGCATCAGGTCTGTATATCAAGTGTAGAAAATCCCTGTTCTTTGGAGCAGACATCATGTCTGTCTGCTTTCAGGACTGTCGAAGTGTAAAATTGCTTCTGGGGACAGCGCGGGGGCCATGTCCCATAGTGAGATACCAAAATTTATTTTGAAAGAGAACCAAGATGTTTTTAGCATTTTATTTTGAGCATGTAAACACCATAGCAACATTTCCACAGATAGAAGTTGGACAGTATTGTGTGTACAACTATTTTAATTAGACACAAACAAGAAAGAAGTACTTACTATTACAGCTTTAACTTTGGGCAGAGCAGCCATCTTGGAGTCTGAGGTTGGGGTTGGTGATGGTTCTCTGACTTTCTGAGTCAGAAATTTGACTTCAGGGGCAAAAGTTTCTGACTTCATGTTGCAAATGGAATGAACCATTAGCAATACAGTTCTATCCATGTTAACCATTGTTAGAAAAACCAGTTGATAACAACACATTTCATGTATTTTGCATAATTAAACACAGTAGCAACATGTCCAACAATAGAAGTGAGACAATACTGTATGTATGACTTTTAATGAGACACAATAAGATAGAAGTGCTAATAAACACTTTAATACAGCTTTAACTACTTTTGATGTGTGGACCAGTCATCTTGGATTTTGAGGTCGAGGTTGGTGAGCCTCCTCCGACTGTCCAAGTCAGAACTCAGACTTTACAGGCTTCGGAAACAAAATTAGTGACAGGAATTTAGATTTTCTCACTTCCGTTGGAAATGGAACACACCCACACAGTAATGATTTGCGTTCCCTCACAACATATTTTATCTGCGTAATCATTCGCCGCCCTTGAGGTGCACATTAAGATATTTGATTTTGAAAAACTGGAGCTGAATACCCTTTGGCTCAGTACAAGAAAAAGGGGGCATGAGAGGTTGCTTCTTGAGCAAGCAGATGTAGATTGATCTGTGATGAAAGGAGCAGAGCATTACAATATCTGCAGCTACAATGGGCAGCGGAGAGATAGGTATCTCCATATGGACCCCAAAGTAGCGGCTGTAACCAGGCTGATATGCAGATTAGATGGGTCTGGCTGGACTGACATGCCTGGCCAAAGAGCCACATTACGAAACACAGGGCTGGATTGTGGTTTATGAGCATTGCCAGAGAGATTGCAGGACGCAAGGCCTGGTCATCGCTGTGTTATCAGAGAGTGGAGGCATTTGGATGTGCATGACTGAAGAATGATGAAGTGAAAATGAAAGGGAGGGATGGATGCTTAAAGGTTAAGTCCAAGAATAACAATGACCATTTTCTTTACTGGCATGCTGTTTGATCATCAGAGGAGACAGAACCTGTTTCCCTTCATGCTGCTTATCAGTTCATTAGTCCATGTCACAGACAGGGTTGTTTCTGTTATGCAAAATATGCTCACCCTGTTCACCTCACCGAGCAAAACAGCTGTCTGAGAACCTAAGGGCAGTAAATGTTTTAGGTCAAGGGCTGCCAAAGAGATTCTCTTATCATAAATCCAAATTCAGTGAAAGTTTGTCCCAAGGAAGGTGAATTAATCCTGAACTAGGTGCATGTATGGTGGATCTGACAGAAAATCACACTTAGATACTTTGGGATAAACTTGTCATCTGCCCATATCTACAAGGACTGTATGCACTTACAAATATGCGTAGCAGGCATTCAATGTAGTTTAAACACAACTGCGTGTATGTCCACTATCTGCTTCCATTTTTGGACTCTGCGCCTTAATTCTTTTAAAGGTGTAGTCTTTTAGGATTGTACATCCGTACAGTTTGGAGACTCACAAAAACAGATTAATGAAAAGAATGGTTAGAATTGAAGCAGCAGAGACGGTGATATCTTGACTTTTAGTCCCTAGTATGGCAGGAGCTCCAACAACAGAAGTCCCACATTTCCTACAATGCAACTTGCTAACAGCCTATCTTTCAGGTGAAGGGATGATGGTTTTTTTTTAAGGTAAACACAGGAAGTTAGCATTTCCATGTCTCTTGACTTCCAATATTGAATGGAACGCAGCATAATTTCAGGCAACCTACAGACACCCAAAAACAAAGCAAAACATTGATTTTGGCATGAGGGAACCAGACAGGCAACTAATTTCTGGGTTAATTCCTGCACCATTGTAAGCCCCTTCTGTCAAACTCCACACCTCTAGTTTGTAAAAACAGGTTTTTCCTATAGTTAAGTATCAAGCCCAAGCAGATAAAACCCTAATGACATCAGCGGGGTTATTTTTTCAAACTTTGAGAAGCTTCCTCTGAGCCAGATAAGACATTTCACAACATTTTCACTTGATGAGTAGAAGACAAATAAACTGAAAACAAAGGTGTAAAATCAGTGGAGTGCCCCTTTAATTAAACAGTCGTGTAGCTTCATGGGATTTTGCGTGGGACCCTGATATATCCGTGAAGGACCCCTGAAGGTCCACGAACCTCTGTTTGGGAATCCCCACTTTATCGCGTTCTGTCACATAGGCCCATTACTTTTGATTAGTCCCCCGGTGCTCCACGTTGTTTCGAGATACACGGCCATCCCCCCTCTCACAGTCCGTCGGAAGGAGGAGTTTAACCCCACATTGTCTGGGAGGAGTCCGCAGTCTCTTGGCGCTCCGTCCCAGGAAGGTTTTGTCTGGAAACAGAGGAACGGTGGAAGTACACTCCAAGGAAATCCGATTTTTATGTTACTATTAAATTCAACAACGTTATATTAAGCGGTCGCGAGGAGGGAAGCACGCGAATGCTGCGAAAAAGTAGCCCGTGTTTTATCAGAGGAGACACCAGCCGGTGAGTTGCACGCGAAGTAACTTTGCAGTCACGTTGGATTTTAATAACGCCGCTCATTTCTCTGAGTGAGCGCTTTGTCCGCTCAAACACCTAAATGCATCTTATCAAGACAGTCGCACAAAGTTTGTCAGAAAGTTTGGAGTTGTTTGTGAAATATTCGGCTCTCATTTCACCGGCGACTTCTCATTGGTCGGTATGGGGAGTTATCTGGCTGCAGCAGCTGTGACTGAAATCAATTACCTGTGAAAACACGGTTGTTTCATGGTAAAAGGCGGTTTGCTGTACGACTGCACCATAATCTACTGTGAAAACTACACAGTAGCCTAGTTTTTTTTTTATTTGTGAGAAATAATGATTTATTTGTTTATGTTTGTAAACATGAGATAGTAAATTTGCAAGTGCGTGTGCTGATTTTCTCACTTTTCTCATGAATGCAGCATCCCTTGTTAGGTCTTTAATGGTGTAAAACTTAATTTAGTACCATAATTGAAGTAAAATGCATCCCATCTGCATGCTCAGCCTCAGTTAATTCATGAAACATCCAAACTAAAGGTATGTGCATGTCATTCTGTTGAAACAATACATCATAAGTGTGAAGATTTTCAACGTTCAGCTCACAGCAGTGCCAGCGTCCACATATTGCTCCTCATTCCTCCTTCTGATTTATGAACTGAAAGATTGGGAGTCGTTCCACTAACTGCCGGGTTGTGTTCTGCTGTTGTGTTCAGATGTGATTTACACTTGGCGTGTATTGTTGTTTGGCCGTGTGCTGGGGTGGAAGGGCTCTTCAGCTACAAACAGAGGTAACAAAAGGGCCCCGGGACCCCTGGAGGGAAGGGCCCACCCTGTGAAAACATACCCAAGGAGCTGGAGGAAGGGCCAGGCATGCCTTTTGGCATCCTCTGTCATGGTAACCCGTGCAAGCAAGTGTCAGTCTGACTGCTACCTTTGCATGTCGCTGAGGAGGGTTGTAATAATAAAAACACAGGCTAATGTTTGACTCACAGAGGCTGTCTGCCCTGGTTATTGATCTATCTGCTCGTGTGCAGTCTTGAGGAAATGTGAGATGTAATGACAATTAATGGGATTAATGATTATTGGATGATGAATTAGAAAGGTGGATGCACTGTTAATGGTAACTAGTCATTCTTTTCCAAGAATTAGGCTCAGCACATGTGAGCGCAAGAGAAAAGAATGTCTTCCGTTTATTTTTTTGCAGCGGGAACATGCTGTTTGATTGGTTTATATTTCAGCCCCCTTGCCTGTTTAATGGACTCTACATAAATAGTTATTTCCTTACATATAACTGTTGTTCTCATATGTGCACTCTCTTTTTCCTTTTGGTGGCCAGTAACAAAATCGCCAGGTCAGAAGCCATAGCACCACATTGCATGTTTTTGCCTTTTGCGCTTCACATTTTTGCGGCAAAGAAATCCTCAACCACAAGGAACATTATGTTTTTACTGCTCTGTTTCTCTGGGGTCTTGAACCAGAGTGATACTGATTGAGTGTGGCCCGT
Source organism: Plectropomus leopardus (assembly GCF_008729295.1). Classification (NCBI taxonomy): domain Eukaryota; kingdom Metazoa; phylum Chordata; class Actinopteri; order Perciformes; family Serranidae; genus Plectropomus; species Plectropomus leopardus. Next base: position 21,705,016 of record NC_056476.1, on the reverse strand, counting down.
ATTTTCCTTTTAATGAAAAACACAATCGTTTTTTACTTGTTCCCTTTTTCCTTTTGTCACACAAGTTGCGAATTTCAGCTGGCAGCGCTGTCAGTTGTCAAAGTTGTTTACCAGCGACAAAAAGAGATGCAATGTTACTCTCTCTCAGGGTGGCACAGAGTTGCTTCACAGGCTTCTGCAGTTCATGTCTTGTCTAATTTAAGTGGAAGGGCTCAGTAACATCATGAAACGGTGACATAATCACCACAGGAACGTCCCTCGTGAAACTGTTTTTGATGTCAGTTGATACACAGTGTGTGACTTTGGAATTGCGTAAAGAAGAACAATTTGATTGTTGTGTAAAAAGTACTCTCCTTGTCATTGATACTTTAATGCGCTGTGTGAACAGCAGCCTTCGTCAAGTTACAAATTTTATTCTCCTGTGTGTGAGTGCCCCTCATCGTTAATTCTGACGCACACTGGCCGAGAAACGCCAATGTTTCATGTCTTCTCCCCCGCACATTTTTCTCCATATAAGGTGTCGTGCATGTGAATTATCAGGCATGGGTAACATCTGTGCTTATTGTCACACGGGGATGAGGGCCTTTTGCTGTCTAGGTAGAGAGGCACTGCAGGGGGAAACCACAGGGCCTCCACATGCATATTTGAGACAAAGGGATTTGAAATGGAATCATCAGGTTTCTGTTTTTGTCCATTTTTCAGCATGTTCCCTCTCTCGATTACAATGTCTTTCCGAGGCTTCTGTTTCAGTGCAGACAGTCCGGTCAGCCGAGCATAATGGTGGCCTGTATGTTTCTATTTCGTACTTCTGTGGTTGAGATTATATTTGGCTTTTAAAGTGTTTGCTGGTAGTGTACGGCCAGCAGCGTCTGGAGTGGTTGCTATAAAAAGCAGGTGAACTAGAAGCTGGCGTTGACAGCATCTTGGCCGAGGCTTCTCATTTTGCTACCGCGCTCACCGAGGCGCCAACCAAAAGACACATGACTGGCTTTGACCCCTCTCTGGGTGTGCACAAGTGCAGGTCAAAGAGCTATCACCAGTATGACATTGACATTATCCGTCCAGTGTCATTTGGGCAAAAATAATAACTGTGACTTTTAAAAAAAGCCCAAAGAGAGACACTTTGTTCCTGTGCTGCATAATTCAGTGATTCTGAATTTAACTTGTTTTGCTGTGGCTACGGGGTTGGCGGACACACACACACACACACCCATCCACTTTGAGGGATTTGTTCAGTCAGCTGCACTTTGTGTATCTGCTCCAACATGAGATCCCCTGCTCTGCTGCACAAACAGGAACCTTCTGTCCAGCTCAGCAGAGCGACATGGTCTCATCCAACTCGAACCGATGCGCCCATTCATGCTCCTCTTCACAGCTACAACCCTCGGACCTTTGAGGAGATTAATGCATAGGTCTAAATTGAATTGCACTCCTTCTGGGGGTCACCTGCTAAAGAATGACTTGTACGGTTTGAGAGGAAAATGAAGATTAAATGGCAGCGGACGCTTTAACAATGTGTCAGATGAGATTATGGATTAAGACTTGCTGTGCAGGTGATTGGGTTGTAGGTGAAGAAGCGAGTGAGGTAGCTCTTTAAACAGTGCCACATGACTTCACTTGTGAGTAACACTTTCATTAACCCCAGAGAAATAACTGCAAGACATGTCATTACCATTCTTGTATTGATGGTCATATAAATCATATGGTGAATGGTGTGCATGAAGCCAAATGCCCCCGATGGCAGCAGTTGGGTAGCAGTGCATGTAATTCCTGTGGGCTTACCAGACTGCATACAATATTTCAGTCTGGAAAAGGCGCTGTCTCAGCACTTTGAACCCGACCAAGTGATTTACGAGCCGCGGATGTACAAGAAGTAGTTTGATTATCAAAATGTAGGAACAATAAAGCAGAGAGGACAAGTAGTATTGGGGGCAGAAGCTATTTGCTGGTGTATTGATCTCCATATGATAATCTTAACAATTCAATTGCTACAGAGAACCGTGTCAGAGCATGTAGCCCCGATAGGGGCTGGTATGAAACCAAAAGAAAACAAAAGAAGAAGGGTCATTGAACAGATTAGGCAACAATTTTTTTGAATTAGAGAGATGACAAAATTTGGGAACTTCTGTCTGTAAGTGCCGAAGCCAAAACAGACAACTTCAACGAATGGCAAGAGACTCTTATATATAAAGAAATTACCAACCGGTTATTTAATTGTGGTGAAATCCATGTCATGTCCTGCCTCCTACATGCTCTACCCAGGCGCTATCCTTGGCCCTAAACCAAACTGAGAATTTCCAGTAGTTGAGAACATTTCTGACCCAGACAAGCTTCTGTTGTGTACTGCATGTTTGAAAGGGAAACTGTGGACAATGCCGGTACCTGTTTCTTCAGACATTTTCCATAGTTCATATGAGATATAGCTTCTTATTTCTTCTTCAAAAGACAGCATGTGTAGGCACATTCTTTGGTGATCAACAGCCCTGTTTGTATGGAAATACCCCTTTGTGCACCCCCCTCTTCTTGGCTCAAAGCCTGCTTACCGGTCAATCCTTATAACAATAGAAATTGAGATTGATCTGCCCCACCTCGGCCCAGTAGCCATAAGGTCTTACTTACTATCCTTGCCCTATTGGAAAGGCAAACACAGCTGGTGCTACAGGCCAAAGTGCTCGCTGCTTGGATGTTCACTCGGCGCCATGTGTCTTGTGTTGCCCCCAATGATGGATGGAGCGAGTTCTGGGTACACATTTACTCCAGCACATCCCACCTGCTCACCAGTGGGAGGAGATTTTGTTGTCTTTGATGCAGGTTCAGAAGCTTACTGAAACGACTGATTCTGCTAATATATTCAGAATTATCTGTTAAATAATCTAAGCTGCGTTCATGTCTTTGAATTGCGTGGTGATAATTGTGCCAGATCTCTTTACTTTTTGTAGTTAATATAGATGAAAAATGTATGCACTGCCGTAACCCGAGCATTATCCCATCACGACATGATTCTTCTGAAAGATGATAAATGATGAATTTTAGTCCCACAAAGTTCTGAAGTGCAGATGGAAAAGAAATCAAATCCAATCACTGACCACACATGGATCTAACTGTGTCCAATACCCCATTTATCATAGTCTACCTTTAGCGCCAATATATTCGTCATCAGTCATCACACCACAAAATTTCTTTAACTTTGCAGTCTTACAAGATATTGATGTGTCCCTTCTTTTGCCTGCTCAGTGTCTCGCTCCACTGAACTGCACTGGGCATGACGTGCCCTTATCTGCCCAGTTTCCTGGGCTTTGTGGCAGACATGAAGTACTTTGGGGAGGGTCTTTGGCAGCCGTTACATTCGTGTTTTGTTGAGGAACATTTTCAGGCTCATTAGCACTCCTCTCCCTGTCCAGCCACCTCCCTGCCTAAGCAGTCGGTGGTTTGATCTCAGAGCAAGATAAGCCCTTTTCTCCACTTCTCAGTCTCCGAGCCTTGTCATGTTGGTTCAGTCATTTGGCGTCCAGCCAGCGTAAACAGAGGCAGGGTCCTGATTGCTTTGGGTCAACGGCAATCCTGGCATCTACTCAGTGAACACGCTCAATTAAAGCTTTCTTGAAAATCCTTTTCTCCAAAGAGGTAAATGTATCCAAATAACCTGTTTCCTGGGGTGATATCATTGTCAAGGCTTATTTGACTGACATGCCTTTGCTGTCAGGAGGTAAAGGATGCCATGCATGTCAAGATAAGAGCAAAGAAACAGTAGTTTTTGGAACATTTTATCCATTTCATCAGTTATTGCAGTCTGTGACATGGCAGCAAAATAGCATAATACTATGCAAGACATCCTAAAAGCCAAGTGGTGTGTCGGTCAGGCTTCAGTGAGAGACCCTGTGTGTGGGCTTGCTTATTTTTACAGCACCCTCTGGATGCCCAAAGAATGACTAGTATTTCTCCATTTCTCACTATGGTTGGATTGGGTTTCCTCATCGCCCAGAAACATCCAACTTTACTTTTCTCTCCTTTGATGGCGCCAAGACACGATCTCTGCTTGGCTGTTACATAAGAGCTGTTTAACCCAGAGTTCACTCTCTCTGGCCCAGGGGGAACGACTTACTCACACCGTCTTGCTCGCTCTCCATGCCACCCTGGCTGCACAGCACACGGCTCGGGTGGTTTTCCACAATTGATGGGCGCAGGTGCAAAGCCAGATGCAAAGGACAGTCTCGACTGTTCTACCCAGCAAGTCTCGACCAATATTCTCAAACCAATATTGAAAGGAGATGCCCTTTCAAATGAAAGGAATTAAAGTGCATCTTTCTAATTTTTGCTTCCCAGTTCTGCCACATTTTTGCCACCATACATGCCATCAACTCAGGCTTAACAAATTACACAAGAGCACAGGTTTTACACAAAGTCAAGAAGGTCAGGCTTATCACTGGCAGGTTTCTCCATGGGTTGATGCCAAGTCAAGCAGATTACGTGAAGTGCAGGTCGCTGCTCAGCTTGTTGCAACCTGGGATAGTCCTGCAATATTAATACGTCTTCTTCCTCAAACAGTGTTACAGCAGATGCCAACGGATCCTCATAAATGCTGCTTTTTAAAAGTTTTTTCCGTCATGTGGGTTCACTGTCATGTCAGGATTATTAAAACTTGCCACTCACAGAACATCAGTGGAATGTTACTGAATCTGTGAATCTTACGGTATGATATTGGAGAGGAGACGGAGGGCGACCAGTTCGCCAGCAGACACGTGTGTGCTGTGTGTACAGGGAATACCAGAGGCTATTAATGTTATTTGACATTCAACTGTCATTGGAGAGGCTGACCCCTAATGTGTCTGTAGCTCGATCCTAATGTTATTAAAGGTGCTCGAGCCAAGAAAGTGAACTGCTTGGTTTAAAAACTCACTAATCTGTGCCTTCTGTCCAAGCACTGCTACTTTAATGATAATAAAAAAAAGGTTGTCAGAACGTCTAGACAAAAATACTGCAGGTTTTATTGATCCTGGAAGGCAGATTTGTTTAAAACTTTTGACAAAACTAAGCTAGCAGTTTACCCATATTTCCAGTCTTTATGCTAACAGTATCCTGTCCAAGTGATGGCAGTATCAGCAGCTGGAATCAGGTCAGTTTATTTAGCCCGATTTCTTTAGGCGTGCCAAGATTGGGCCAATGCTGGTCCAGGTCATTTTTGATAACAGCCCAGTGATCACAGTCTCAGCAGCTGGAATAGTGCCAGTGTATTGGCCAGATTCTGGGGTGTCTTTAATCCTGCCTCTTAGCCGAGTAGGGCCACCGGACACGGACAGATTCATTTCTTCTGGCGTGCTGAGTTTGGGCCGATGCTGGCCCAGGTCGTTTTGGCTAACAGAGCTGCCTCAGACTTAGTTTTTACTGTACAAACATGAGAGTGGTATGAATCTTCTCATCTAACTCTGCCCTCAGAAGTGAGTAAGCATATTTCCCAAAATGTTGAGCTGTTGCTGTAAAGAAACATCACTACAACTCCAGCTTGCTAGTGTGAAAGCAAAACATCTTTAATGCGTGAAATAGAACAAACACATTTGAAAGCTGTAAAATTAAAACAGCCTTCAGATGACTTGTGGTTTTTGGTTAGACTTTGTGCTTTGCTGCACGGTCTGACCCCACCCCTCCTCTGAGTCCTAGCCATCATAGCTAGGACAGTAGCTCGTATGGGTCATCTCACTCAACCCCTTAAACCTCCCTTGTGGTTTAACCCACTCAACAGAACCATTGTTGGCTTTTCCACATAGATCTCCCTGGATGTGGACGACATGTGAGCGTGCAGTGTCTACAATTTAGACTGGCTCTCTGTGGTAAAAGAGGGAACGACTGACTCACAACTACAAGGGATGTGCATGTGTGCGTATTAGAAAATCACTGCAAAAGTATGTGGGGCCACCGTGGCGCACATGTTGTATAGCAGCTCTTCTGCTTGCATTCTTTCTAGCTGAATAACAAGAACTCTGTGTTACACGGCATAACTCTCTCAAAGCCTTCATCATCAGTGTTGATGGAGAAGCTGTGTGTGAACCGCCTGTTGGCTGTAAGTTTTGATCTCATCTCATCTGCTTTCATGATATGAGTCCTTTTGCTAACATATCAAAGAAAGAAAAACACTTCGCTTAGAGCACTTCTTTTCTACACCCAGCAACCTCCCTTTTATATACTCATTGATATTCGCCTTGTATGTGACAGGATCTAGTGTAAAGTGAATGCATACAGCAGTGAAGTCATTCATTATAAATCATTTCCCCTTTGGAGGGTGAAATCATTTATTCACAGTCTCACAAGGTTAGTGATCCAAGGAGCACGCCCTGACTGGTGACTAATAGGTGGCTGATGTAGTGTCACTCAGTCCGCTGACTTTGGTGTCTGGCTTATTGCAATTCATTTTTTCTGTCAATATAAAAAGTACTCAAAGCTTAATTTTTTCTTATTTTGCTTTAGGTACCTTTGCTCTCATGTTGGCAGCTTTCATCAGCCAATTCTCTCAGCTCAGATGTCTGTTTCTACCCGGCAGAGTTTAACTGTAAAAGAATGGCTTTAATAACTGAGATATTTTCTTGAAGCTATTTTGAAAACCGCCCTTGTCTCTTTAGGCGCTCGTCCTGCTCCTCACTAGTAATTTTGTGTGTGTGCGAGCGAGCGGGCGGTTTCGCCTCCGACAGCAAGCCCTGTGGTCTGCTCGCGTGGAGCCATCGGCCTCACTGGAAACTTGTGGTTGCCCCCTTTTTTTAAAATACTAATAACAATATTATACAGTGCATAAATTCGTACTGGCAAGCCCGGGCTTAAACTAATAATAACATTGTGGAGAAATGCCAGGAACTGGGGTTTCCTGACAGTTAAGATGATTGTTACAGTTCAGGGAGCTGGGTGAAAAACTGTACTTACACAGTCAGGTTGTATTATTAGCCTCATGAATCATTTTGTCTTTCACTCGATGAATCGTGTGTTCATTTTTCCTATGACTGATGAAATCTTGAGTAAGGATGTGGAAGCTTAAATTAACACATTTCAACCTTTTGTTTTTCAGTGGCATGCTTAACACCTAATTGGCCCAAAAGAAAGTAGGTTGTTAGTCATTGGACAGCTTTTCTGAAACGATAAGTGTGTGTGTGTGTGTGTGTGTGTGTGTGTGTGTGTGTGTGTGTGTGTGTGTGTGTGTGTGTGTGTGTTTTAGTGTGTGCGTGCGGGTATTTGTGTAGAAGGGGGATTGCCTAAGTGCACATGTTGGGTCCCAGACGTGCCTCCTGCCTTTGCTAATCATGCTATCATATAATGCCACAGGCTTTTTTCGAAGCCAACAAGTATTTTAACAAGCTGGAAGACTGCACTCATTCTTTCCGATCTTTTACCAGCATCAGTATCACCGTGCTTAATGTCTAGGCTTTTTTGGCACGTTGTGCAATACACTTTGGCTAGCCACAGGAGTCTGAGGCCAATATATGTTTGAACGTATTTTGAAAAATGTTGAAAACCTTCGTCGTCCATATGCTGTTTGGTACATTAGAGTCTCTTTGATGTAGACAAAGGAGCCTCAAAGCCAGGTCAGGTTTGACTGTTTAAACCACTATATGCTTTTGTGGTCATTATTGCTGTTTAAAGTGAGTTACAGTGTATGGATCTTTGCAGTGTGTATTGTGAGAACACCCCCCCTCTGTGCTCTTTTGTTATTCTCTTGCCTGGGTGGCAGCACTTTCTCTTGATCATTCTGGAGTCGGGTAATCTGTGAATTTTTGCAGCGACTTCTTTTTTCATACCTTCTTCTCAGTGGGTGTGGGTAAAACAGTTTCTCCGTATCTCCAGCAGTAATGAGAGGAACAGTGGATGGATTGTAGTCAGGCGTTTGCCTTAAGGGTTAAGTATCCATCTCCATTCCCTCTAAGCCCACCCCTGCTTCGGAGGGAACGGCTGTGAATAAATACCACCCTTGTCCTCTCATAATGGAACAGCTTGACCTTTCGTGACCTCTACTGGTGGGAGCATCTGCCTGTCGATTCCACCAGCCCATCCTGTGGGACATCACCGGACTGTCGCATCTGCCCGTGTGGTGTAATTCAATTGGTCGAGGAATTTATTTTACAGAGTAAAAATTAAGGGCCGGCCTATAATTTTTCAGTGACACAAGCCCCAGCTCGGATATGCCTCTGATTTACAGTCTGCAGTCGTGTGAAAGTTCTTGTTTCTCTGTGGGCACCGCGCATAACGACTGCATAATGAGCACGGCCCTCATTGACATTCTTGAGCCTCCCTATATGGATGGGATAATAATGAGTTTGGCAGAGGCCTTAATTTAATCATGTCGGTAAAAGTGGTGCACATGTGGCACAGCTGCTAGCGCTTAGCAGAGCCTTGCCATGGCCTTAGATGAGGTGCCACTCGGTGCCCGCATTGGCTCGTCTCTGTGTTATCAGTCTTTATAAACCACATTCCTGAATGAAAAGGCTTTGCAGAGCCGGACAAAGGAGTTTGTTTTGCAAAGATTTGCCAGTGACTTTTCTGCCACAATCGAATTAGTTCACGTGCCCCTGCGTCCGCGTGACTAGAGAAACTGGTTTAGGTGTTTTTCTTGCAGCGGACACAGGTCAGTCTTTGTTGTCGCGTTTATTTAACTTTCCCACTTAAACACGCCACTGCTTGAGTGCTTTGTTGAGCACCTGTTCTGGATTATAGGTCGATAACGGCTCCCGGCTAATTTCTTGTGATAATTCAAGAGTGAAATCTAATCTCACCTTTGCCATTTGGGCCACTTTAGAGTGAGCCTTGCAGAACTCCTGCCAAAATGTTTCTGCTTGACATGAAAAGGAGTCGCAGAACAAAGGCACAAACTGCACATGTGTGTGTTACCAAGAAAACTTTCTCCAAACAGGTTTCACACTATACTTCCACAGAATTGCATTTTAACCTATGACACAGTTTGGGGACAGAAACTAGGTCATGCGTCGTCTACCAACTAAAACATGTGCTGGGAAAAAGGCAAAGCAGACATGCAAAGATGTTTCTAAACACTCAGTGAAGGTGTTTAACCAGTTTGTGAGCACGGAGCTCCTCCTCTGTATGATGTGTAAAATGTGGCCTTATTTCTCACAGACAGACACATTTTCTCCACAGTCTAAGGTTAATGGTAATTCGTGGTTTTTACACTCTCGGGTGTGGTTGTTTAGTGGCTGCTGTAATGAAATCAACTCTGTTGAAGCTGTTTCAAATAAAGTACATTAGCTTAAATGAAATGAGCAGTGGTGCATTGTGACTTCTACTGGATTACTGTACTTAAAGGGACCGTTTACCCTTAGATAAAAAAACAGTCATATTTATCCTCTAACCCTTTGTGCTATTTGTCAGTGTAGATTGATTTGGCGTGAGGTGCCGAGTCTTGGAGATGTCAGCCATAGAGATGTCTGCCTTTTCTCCAATGTAATGGAACTAAGAGATGGCACTCGCCTTGTGATGTTCAACGCACCAAAAAATTGCATTTGAAAAAACAGTAATGTCTCTCTCCAGAAATGATGTTGAAAGTTTCAGTTTTGATTTTACATTTGCCAAAGGCATTTAAACATAGCTTTGTGTTGGAGTTTTATGTTACAAATTCTAAATATTGACAGTAAGATTTTCCCTTTTCATTGTAAATGCATATTGGTTCCAAATATCAATCATTGTTCTCAATAATTACTAATAATTGGTATCTGTATTGGCCCTGAAAAACCAATATCGGTCGACCCCTAACACTGAACTAACTAACGTTACAGCTCAGCTGAGGATGCCATTTATTTGCACATCTTGCACTGTCGTGAGCAAGAGCCTGCACAGTTCTTCAAAAAAAAAAAAAGTTTGTGCGCAAGAAGCGCAACAAGCTGAGTGCCATTCCTTTCCATTATATTGGGGTTATGGCAGACATCTCTGGTATTTCAAATACTCCTCAACTCACACCAGAACAATCTAGATTGATAAATGGCACTACAGTTAAGAGGAAAAATGTGTATTTTTGATTTTGGGAGGAACTGTCCCTTTAAGGAAAGTCCTGAATGCAGGGTTTTAATTGTAACAACGTATTTTTCACTGTATTATTGCTACTTTTGCCGGAGTGATCCGAGTAGTTCTTCCACCACTGCAAATGACCGAAAAAAGCTTCTGTACAAGCTCATATGTGCACATAGGTGCTTGCCTGTATCCTATGCAGATATTTAAGAGCCTGCTGCGTGCACAGAGAAACCTCACACATCCAGATCTGGTGGCTCTGGAGATGAGTAAAATTTCCATGTGTGTGTGTGTGTTTGCGTCTGGCTCCTCACCAGCTGTCTCACCCATCATCAGTGCCTTCAGGATGCTGAGCAGACAGTCCAGCTCAGATTTCCTCTCCTCTTATCTGCTCTGTAAGTCTGTCTCGGACAGTAACAGATACTGTATATTAGGGCCAGCTGGGCTTGAAGCTGCAATAAAACAAATTGTTTTGGTTAATGATAACAGGAGCAATAGTGTTTCTGCCTTCCTGTAAAGGCAAGATTGCACTAAGCTGGTTTTATTTCATAACCTGTTTATTGCTTCGGGAATTTACCCACCTTTGATCGACGGCCAGCTCAGCAAAGAATATTAGTTATTCTCCGTCTTCTGTGGAAAGCCAGTCGCTGTGAGCAGCTTTACGTCAGAAGCTTGTTACTTTATGTGGAGATTTACATGAGCTTTCTTCGCATGTGAGCTCAGAAGCGTGTTTACTAAAGCTGTGTTATAAGTAAGATGCTTCCTTTTTTAGAGGCTGAACGAGCATTTAAAGAAATGTATAAGCTGAATGTGTGTAAACACGTATGCGTATAGGCTCCAGGTACAGCAGGACTGGTCTAAACAGGGTTGATTTCACCTGATGGATGGTTTATTTAGCAGTCCAGACTGTGGTCCTGTGTTTACAGGGCTCTGATGTAGGTCTGTGACCTGATGCTGACAACCTCTCTGCCTTTATCCTGCCATCTACAGCCGGTCGCCTAGCTCCATTCTGCTCTGCTGGAGACGAGGATGTATGTTTGTCTCACACAGGCTGGACAGTGTGATGAGAATACTAAAGCCTTCCTGGTGAATCATCATGATCATTTTCATTTTTAAACAGAGAGAAATTGCATTCCTGTGACGCCTAATGCATTTGTGATGTAGTTTGGATTCACCGCAGCAAAAAAAGGTCACTCCTAATAAGCGATGCAGTCCTGGAATTAGTTTTAAACAAGTTTAATCCTCCGTTCTGGTGGAGAGGGATAATCCTCCTGGTTTGCACTTCAATTTCACTTTTTTCAGACATTTCTTAAAGTGTCAATATGTTGAAACACGGCAGAATAAAGTAGACCCCAGCAGCTTTTAACATGAAAAAAGCAAGCTGAGAGGCAATTGATAAGGGGTTTTAGCTGATAACTGTTAATTGGTTAACTGTCTCTCCGGTTAACTGTTAATTGGTTAACCACAGAGAATATTTGACTGGTTTCACATGTTGATCTATAGGTTAATTTTGCTATTCTTCTTTTTACTGTACTGCACACCACTCCACTCAGGTCTGGTAGGAGTGAGCTAGCTAGCTAACTTAAGCCTCATTCCCAATGCACAAAAAACCTGTTAACACCCGCTAACATCTGGCTTTTTAATGCAGTGAGAATGCATACGATCTGCATTCACACCCGTCCAAAATGACTCTGCAGTAGTCATGGGTTTTTATTGTGTCCGGCTTAGATCGTCGTGAATCCGCTAATTTTAGCTCTTTAACTGGCGAGATGCAATGAAGTTACACCACTAATTACCATCTGTCTCCTCCTAAGCAGCGCTAAAACACTGATCCAAATTCATCTGCACCGAGTTTGAAAGCGAGACAGAATCAGTATGCGATATATAAAGAACAAGAACTACTGAAAAGTTTTCAAAGACCTCTGTTCCTTTCTACTGTTGACCTGTTCTCCTGCCTGTCTGTGACGTCGCACGGACACACCAACAAAACAACCCACACACACACGCACACACACAAAAACTGACAGCCTCGTGTGTTGTTTGCTGGTCATGGGAATGCAGTATTTTTTGAGTTTACCTGTATTTTAAAAACCCACGTGCACATGCTAACTTTCGTTGGATAGCAGTGTTCTTGGGAGTATGGCAAATAATAGAATAGAATAGAATAGAATAGAATATTCCTTTATTGATCCCCCATTGGGGGAAATTCCAAATGTTACAGCAGCATGAAAAAAGAAAAGTGAAATGTAACAAAGAAAATAACAATAACAAGTAACAATAAATAAGTAATAAAATAAGTATGTACATAGAGGAAATAAGGTATGTACACATAATAATAATTAAGTAATAATGCTGTCCCTTCCCCACAGTGCTGCTGTGGACACAGGCGACCAGTTGCCCCAGCTCTCCCTGATGAGTAAGCGGCTCAAATTTGAGATGTAAAACCCATTTTAGCATTGTTGACTATGTTTTATCAGCTTTAGTTGTGTCAGCACAGCTAGTGGTACCAACATACTCAGCAGTGCTTAAAGGGCTTTGTGCCCAAAATGAAGCCTTTTACTCACCTGTGCACACCTGGCCAGCTGTCTGATAGCATGGCTTACAGAAAATAAATAATAATAAAAAGCAATAATAAAAAAATAATAAAATTCCATCACTTCTAAATAGATAGTGCTTTGAAATGTAGTGCTAAAGCTCTCTCAGTCAGTGGAGCGCCACATTAAAAGCATACGCTATTACTTAAACAAAAGTTTTGGCCTGTTTAAATTGTGGCAATAGAAACTGACATCCCTACACTGAATTATCTTGTGCTAAAGTGGACATTTTTTTTGCACCACATTGACTGGTCTGCTATGTTTAGATGATGTTCTCACCAGTTAAAATCCATCCTTAGCACTTAACAAGAGGCTGTCTTTCAAACCTGCCAATGTGGTTAAAGAAAGGCTTTAATATGGACTGTAATTGCTTCAGGTAATGGCCCCTAATGGATAGCTGCTCCTTTGTTATCTTTCTTAACCTTGACCACCATGAGCAAACCAACCAGACAGGCCCAGACTGGTCTACCCACTTCAAACAGACTTCAAGCATCATCTTGGCTTTTGCCTGTCAGTTTGTCACAATTCACGGCTTCAGCAGGCATGACTGTGATGTATTAGAAAGTGCTGAGCAAGTACCAACATTTGCTGTGACCCAGTCATTCCCAAATTTAGTATTTCTCACTGACTTATAATTTTTAAAGGTTTTCTCCTCGTGTAAGCAGCCAGATTGTCTCTTAACTGGTACGCTGAATAGAATAATGCTCATGATTTCGATCAGAGCGAGCTGAGTGATTCATGTTCTGTTTGGCCCGACTGTGATGGACACTTTGGCCCTTAATAGGCCATAAAGGGAGAGGCACTGCCAGTTGGAGCGCTAGTTTACCATGAACATATGGCTCGCCTTGGCATAGGGAGATAACATTTGAATTACCATATCCATTAGTGTCAAACTGTCCTCTGGCTTTTCAAGCTTAAATCACATGTTGGTGATCCATCAGCTCACACACATTTTTGAATCAAGTTTTTTTTTTTTAAACCTGCAGCAAAGTGACTCGACGCTGGGTGCTGTACACCCATGGTGGAGGGTGGAGGGAGGCCACAAGGGCAAGCTCCCTCTGGCGTCAGAGCTCCTCAAGAATGCAGAGAGGGATTAATGCATGTCTGTGGCAGTGATGGATGGGGAAAGGAGCCACACACACTTGCACATATATATACCAACAGAGCATCTGGATGCAGAGTGTTTGGCCCTCCCCCCTGCAGCAGTATGTGCCAGCTTAGCTTAGCAGGTGTGTGTAGGAGCTTTTTGTGTTTGTGTTTGTGTCTGCTGGGACAAAGCCAGACTTGGTTGTTTGCCCTACTACCCCAGATAGAGCTGCATTGACCAGACAAATGTCATTTTAACTCGAAGGCTGCGGCTTTTATGGTGCCAGTTCACGTCTGGGGCACTTTGAGCGTTTACCTCTTTTCAAATCGCAGATGAATTGATTTCTGCTCCTTCAATTGATTTTTTTCCCCCCTCCTGTTGAGTATTGTGATTGATGCTGCATGTGCGTGCTGGTTTTGACTGTGCACGTGTGACTTCTGCTTTCTGTATGAGCCCATTGATTGCTGTGCACTTCTACCTGAAATCCCCCAGCATCCTCATTGTTTCCCTGATACTGCGCAGCGACCTCTAGCAGCTGGCTCCATGTGCACCGCGATGGTCAATGATCTCTGATGGATCACCTTAGGGAGACCGAAGTGTGTCTCACATGACTGTCGCAGTACACTACAGTGGCTATTGCTATGGTAATGAGTGAGTGAGTCGCGGGCTGATCGTATTAATCACTTGAGCTCACACTGCGGAGCGTGTGACAGATTATCCCGCAGAGCACAAAGGACAGCCACAGTCAATTCCAGTGGAGATAATACAGTTTGTGAATGGTCTTTAATGCAGGTGTGTTATGTGCAAAATATACAAAGTCACTGTGGCAAAAAGTGAAGGAGGAGAAAAAAGATTTTGTCTTTATTGATGACGCCTGAGATTCACACTGACCTTCCTGAAGGTGAACAACGAATGTCGTTCTTTTCTCTTTTCTCCACCTCAAAGGCACTTTTTCGCCCTATCTCTTATCAGTGGAGAGATAATTAGTATCTCTCCTTCCCCTTTGTGCGAGGAAGCTGTCGTGCTTTGCCCCGTCTTCCTGGGCAGGGCTGGGTGTGCGCTTGTTTTCCCATGAGCCTGCGGGTCTCTTATCTGACCCTTTGGCTGCTAAAGACTCAGATTCCACATGTTTCATATGCACCGCCTGTCAATCGTTGTTTTTCTTTTGCAGTCACCTCCAGGCATTCTCTCTTTAACTTTCAACACAGGGGCTTTTAAAGGTTGCACTGCTTTAGCTTAGACTATATGAAGATGACATGAAGCTGAATAAACTTGGTTGCAGTGTTCTGCTGCAGCACAGATGTTGAGGTGTGTGTGTGAGCAGAATTATTGCACCAGAAAATCCATCCGGCTAAATTGTAGATAGATACTGTAGCTTTGGATAAAGTTCAAGCACATGCTGTGTGTGTGTGTGTGTGTGTGTGTGTGTGTGTGTGCATGCATGCCTCCTTCCTTCACAGATTTAACCCTCAAAACGACCTTCTTCTTCTGTCCATTAAGCTGCTTAATTAGCAGAGAAGCTGATGGAAAGCTGATTTGCACCTGCAGTCTTCCAGCTGTTTGCTGGATCTCATGCACACACACAGCCTTTTTTTGTGTGTTAACCTATTCCTCACTCTGCCACTCAAAACATGCAAATGAAAAAGTGTGTGGACATACACACATGCACTATTAAGCAGCATATGGGTGCCAACACCCCCTTGAGGATGTTCCGAGTCAGTGTCTCCACTCAACAAAGCATTCGAAGATGTTTACAGCACATTTCTCATTTTAAATTTCTACACCACTGCTGTCAGCAGAGGACAAACCCTGAGGTGTTGTCTTCTCTGACACACACACACACACACACACACACACACAGACACTCATCACCCCTCTATTGTGAGCAGAGAGCCTGCATGCGCCCGCATATCCTGGTTAAATTAAAGTGGAGAGTGTTGGACTCTCTGTGTTTTGGACTGTCTTGTCTGACAGAAGCTCCAATCTGTAGAAAATAAAGTGAGTCGGCAGCAGGGGAGGCTGGCAGCAAATAGAGATTTCACCGTATGGGACAGTGAGATGAGGAGGCGGAGAGGGAGGAATAGAGGATGGATGGTGGAACCTTTGAATGATATGAATGGCATAGAATATGAGAAACACGTGTACACACAGTGTTCTTAAGGGAAAAATTAACAACAAAAACACCTCTTATAAGTAAACTCAATGTCAAGGAGTTTTTATAAAAGCTCTATTTATTTTTTATATGCAAAGATGTTCGGTTTAAAGGATAACTTCTAAATTTTTTAACCTGAATTAGGGCCTGGTGATATATTGATTTTATATTGTTATTGTGAAATGACGCTAGGCATTGTCTCAGAGTTTGGACTGTAACATTGTAAGTGTAAGTCTTTTTCTGGTTTTATGGGCTTCATTACAGATAAATGATGTAATTTTGTGTACTTACCAGACTGTTGTAGCGCTTATATTATTTGCCGATTTTTACAAAAATATATCATAATATGTGAATATTTTGTGAAAGCACCACCTTTTTGTTTAACCAGAGACAGCCCTGAAAACGCCATCACCAAACCCAGCAGCCTCCATATAAAGAAATAATGTTTTTAGTGTGTATAGGGCCGTAGTTTTCACATCAGACTGTATGAATTAATGGTTTCTTTGAACAAAGAGTGATTGTTGGAACAGTGGAAAACAAACTAAGAATGTAAGTTTTTACTATTATGTATGTTGTATATTTACAATGATAAAATCACTGTTCATTCAAATGGAGTCTTGGTTTGATTCTAGTGATTTTGGGGCTGTTGCTGGTTAAACAAAAGGATCTTACTCTTTAACAAAAAGACCAAATTCTGAATGGATCCATCACGTTGTTGGAAAATTCAAAACAACCTGAGATTGTCAATGGCAAATAAAGAAGCAAAAAAGCACTTTTAGTGGAGGGGGGTATGGTCTAGATAGAAAACTACAGACATCACCTTTTTAAGAAAATATTTGGATACAAGATAAACCCCAGTGGCTGAATTGTCAGACAGACAAGGCTGTGAGTGGATCCACCAAACAAAGACTTGACCTTTCACCCCGACTTAAAGCCCTCCATCCTAAGTGAATTCCATCAGTCTGCACCCCCAGTTCCTCCGACCATCATCTAGTTGTAATTTCCACTGCCTTTCTAGACCATTGATATTTAAATCCTTGCTTGTGGGTGCGGCAGTCTACTAATCTCTGCTAAAATGAGCAATTAAGATCAATTTATTTCCTCCCAACGGACGCTTGGTTCACAAATTGCCGCAGACTGCAGTCCCCAGTGAGCAGGATAATCAATGGCATCAAACCATAAACGGCCTCCAGCTATAACAGTGGCTCCATCACGCTGTTTATGAGGAAGACGAGAAATATTAACATGCTGACTGAAAACTCGTATGTCTCCCTCTGACTCTGCGCTCTGACTCTCTTTCTCCATGCCATTCATCAGCCCTACGAGCACAGCTCTGCCAGCATGAGTTTTTCATTGGAGATGGATTATTGCAAGTAATCTGTCTGAGGTTAAATGTGACATAAGTTATGTATTTTTAAAAGAGTCATTTACATGGAAAGTTAAGGTGTCTACCTCTCTGTTAAACATGTAATAAGCCAGTATAAGCGCTCTGGGCCTTTTAACCCCCTCACAGCCGGACTCACCTTAACCTGTCACTATCAGCCATTATGGAAGTAGCTTTATGACATAATGTCGGTTTAACTGAAGTAACTGTCGTCGCACATTGTGGGAAGTGGATTTCTGTGAGCATTGTGAGATTGCCACACTGTCTATTGGGCAGAGAGACCGAAAGGCCATCAGGAGTCATCTTAGACCTCAATATCTGAGGGGATCCCGGTGTTTGAAATCTTTATCCCAAAGCAAAGCTCTGCAGATAAGCTCTTCGTAACCTCTGTCGCCATGTATACAACAGTAGTGGCCCTGATTTCCTCCATGTTTAAACCCATTAGATACGTCTTTTCCAAGGTTCCCACAGTCATGAAAACCCTGGAATTTTTCAATCATGTTTTCCAGACCTGGAAAAGTCATGGAGTAAGTTAAATTATATTAAAAAATAATAATAATCGAAAGTTTTGGAAACATGATTGCATTTTTAACCCTTTGGAACTTGAGTAAACTGGGTTGAGTTCTTTTAAAAATAGAAATAGGGCAATGAGCAACTTAACAATAAGAAAAAAATTCCCTCCAAATTCTCAACAAATTTGGAAAAAATAGGACAAAAAAAACCCCAGCAACAAACAAGGAAGTGACTGGAAAAAACTGTATTAAAAATGTAGAATTCTGTAACAAAAGTTTAAATATATATGAAATAAAGTATAGTTTTATCAACATTTTCCTTATTTTGATAAATATAATTTTCTAAAACTACTAAATTCTTGCAATTTGCAGGACATTTCTTTTCAAGTTGATCATTGCCTTTTTTTCCATGTTTGTGAAAGAAATCAAACTAATTTGTTCAGCGCTCAAAACACCTGTGGAATGTGTCTGAATGCAGCGCAAGAAGATATATGTCAATCCAGGTTTAAAAAGGTTATAAATCTTTGAAAGTTCTGGAAAAGTCATGAAATTTTGTTTTGACTGATGAAATACAGTAATCTCCCGTGGATTATCTTCCACGGTAATGTAACATAATGGAAAATTTATTTTCTCAAGCGGTTGATGTAACATGGCTTGATTGTGCGTCAGTGCGTGACATTTTATTTCTCCATTTCCTCCCTGCATCCCATCTCTTCCTTAATGTGTGCCAGCGAGCTAAAATTATGTTTGAATCTCATATGTTTGAAAAAACAGGTAAGTGGGGCAAGAACATTTTTTTGAATTATAGATCCTTTGAAAGTTATGGAAAAATCTTATAATTTTGTCCACAAATTTTGTGGAGACCCTGCTTTTCTTTGTATTTCCTGTGCTGCTACTCTCGAGTAAGGTACAGGTATGGGCAGAATATGATAAATCAGTAATTATCTCATTATAAGGATGAAGTACAATGTGACCTTCAGCTCTCACCACCAGCTTTGGCATTCAGATCAGCAGTTGAAATTTGGTCAATGTTTGCATGAGTCAGTTGCCCAGAGCTTAGGTACAGAGGGATTAAATTTGTCTCTGGAGAGCTTGCTGGGGCCTTAATTGATCTTAATTAGCGGTCAGATCATTTGGCCGTAAGGAATTAGACCCGGCACCTGCTCTGTATGAATATGCACCACAGTGGTCCTCCCTGCCTTTTCTTTCTTTCTTTCTGTGCGCCTCACTCTTTTCATGCCTCCCAGCCCCTCCGAGCGTGATGTTGACCAACCTTTTAGCTGCCTCCATCTAAAGCCGGACAAAGGGCTTTGAGAGCAGCTCAGACTAGGCCACGAGGACTATTGTGTTGTTAACAATGTTGTTTAGCCCCGGTGAACGCTGCTAATATTGTGTCCCGGAGCTGATGTCTCTATGTCAAGCAGCCGGCTGATAGAAGACTATCCCACAGCTGCTCATACAGCGTGTCGTGGTCGTGACTTTGAATAGCTATTCAGGCCGAGATTAATTTCTAGAGAAGGGCATTCTAGTGACATAGGCTCTAAAGTTTTCCATTTGTAGGAGTGATGTCCCTGAACACCAATAACTCTTTAGAATAAACAACCGGTCCGCCAAAGCAGCTTTAGGAACAGTTTGGCACCCTTGGTCCAGTTCTGATGCTGTGTTGTGTACTGGTGTGGCTTTCTGAATGGGTCCACTGAGACTGTGAGACCACAGTTATTTGAATTACAGACAAATAGAGGCATGTGCGAGTTTTAGACCGACGGCAGTCTCAAGTGCGTCTCCGCTGGGATATGACTTAGTCACAACACTTGCAGTGCATTTCAAAAATTCTAACTCCAGTAAAGGTTTTGACTCATTTCCTTGAATTTCAATTAGCTCCTCAAAATGAGATGCACAATTGCCTGCTCTGGCCTGTGGCACTCCGAGTGGGGAGGCCAGGGGGTATGTGACCCTGCTGGTGAAAATATCTGGACACGATAATTACTTTCCTTAAGAGGCTATGAGGTGCTCATTTTTTTAAGCTAGCGCAAAGATAGTGGTATCTTGGGAGACAAGACAATCCAAGGCATCCTATGATACAAACCATGTCAGCATAGCTTAAATTTTGGTGAGTAAACAACTGCCACAGCCATTTTCAAAGGGGGCCCTTGAATTCTTAATGAAACCTACATGAAATTAGTTATAAGTTAACTAACTGACTAAGTTAGTTAAAATAGACTGTAAAAGTAATGGACTTAACTTCCGTGACGTCACCCACTGGTTTGAGGACTCCGGTTTGGCATTTTGCGGTTTGGCATTTTGGTAGTCGCCATGTAGATTGTTTTTAGAGTCAGAAGTGACCATATTTAGGCTTGTGCTGTCGAGAAAATCGGGGTGGGTATGACAGAGAAGCTGAGGAACAGCCTGTCATTTAAAGTTGCCTGCCCTTGATTTTTCAAAACTTTAAGCCTTAATAAAATGTAAACGGGTAATTTATATAAAAATTCAACCCATTTACGTTTATGTCCGCTATAAAGTTGGGCATTTTAACATGGATTGGCTGTGCTGTTAAGTCAGCCTCAAGTGGCCAAAAAGGGAACTGCAGTTTTTGGCACTTCAGTGTTGGCTTCATTTTTCAGCCCCGCTGGTTGCCGCTTGATTCTGTGGATAGCCATGAGTCTTCCCTAAACTTGAGAAGGCTTAAACCCAGTAAATATTTCTTCCTTAAAATCAATCTGCTAAAAATGAAAGCTGTATTTGTCTTTTTAAGGAACAGGACAATCACCCTTTTTGCAGAATAATCATTGAATATCATTGAAACAGGATTCTTGTGGAAATCAAAATGCTAACTGTACCAGTATTAGTCTATGCACATCAGATAGTAATGTTAACTATCAGATAAAAACAAGGTACATCAGTATGCAGTTCCCTAGCTCTTAATATTGGCATAGTTTTCAACTAGCTTGTACTTCAACAGCATAATCAAATTCCAAAAATTCAGTTATGGCTTTTGGTTTGGTGAACCACCCCAAGATTTTGATCGGCCCCATCTGGCCACCCCTATGAAACATTTCTGTGGGCACCGTGCTTCTGGCCCCGA
The DNA here is from genome assembly GCF_008729295.1 of Plectropomus leopardus. Classification (NCBI taxonomy): domain Eukaryota; kingdom Metazoa; phylum Chordata; class Actinopteri; order Perciformes; family Serranidae; genus Plectropomus; species Plectropomus leopardus. Next base: position 21,684,215 of record NC_056476.1, on the reverse strand, counting down.
GAAGCTTTCAAACATGGAGCTAACTCGGTTTCCTCTTTTTTTCACACCAAACCTCTGTCTTTACTCACTAAACGTTTTTCTTATCCTCTGCCTCAGTCTCACTCATGCATACACGTGTATACACACACACTCTCTTTCGCCCTCCCCAGTAGCGGGTTGCCTCTCTAGCCTCCTCCATGGGTCATTGTGGTATTTAGGGTCAGACAAGAGCTCCAGTCATTGCGCCCTCCCCAGTGCCTCCCAGGCAGCGCTGCAGCCATTATACGCCAGCTTGTCTGGCCCAATCGCCTCAAACAGCTATGGAAAACCGCCTTGGCTGTAACAAGCCCTGCATCCTCCTCCGAGCCAGCGGAAAAGCAGGATATAGGAAAAACAACACAGTGGAGTACTGGAGCCTTTTTTTGCAGTGGAGACTCTAACGGACGAGAGCTATAAAACATCCCTCTTTTTCTGAGAGAGCTCTTCTGTTGAGAACTTTTCACTTTTTCCTCCCCAGCTCTCCTAGCTTTTCCTCTTGGCAGTCCGTTACCCAGGGTTACCCCGGGAGGGCTGTGATTCGCTGCTGCCTGAAAGCCGGGAGGGAGTTTCCACGTGTCCTCCAGTGTGTCTGGGCGTGTGAGTCAGATGCGTGTGTTGCTTTAAGACACAAGAAGCCTTTTACAGGGAGAATCCAGATCAGAGAACACCAGCTAGATTTGTCCTTTGCACGCTGTTCAAAGAGTTTTTAGATGAAAGCCCGGGGTGGCCATAGAGGTAAGGGATGTTTTGGGCTCTGTGTTTTATCTTTCACTCCCTTTGTTTCTCCTATTTTTTGGATTAAGAGAGACTGAGGTGAAGAGGTTGCACTGTGTTTCCTATTGTCCAGATCCACAGGTGTGGGTTACACTGTGTGTTAGTGCTGTTTAGTTTCCACCCGTATCTATTAGATAGCACTTTAGTTTTATCTCTAGAGTGTGTGTGTGTGTGGTCTGTCTTGCTGTGTGAGCCTGCCACATGTTGCATTGTACATGAAGGTACAACAAAGTGACCCTTCACAATCTCACTTTATGATTTTGGTGTGTTTCTGGGGTTGTCAGCATTTAATACATGACTTATGTTAACTTATGAGTATAACTGGGTTTGAAAAACTTTGAAAAACTGGGTTTGAAAAACTTTGTGTCTTGTGCTGAAGTTACTGGATGCGCGCTCAGTGATATGAAAGTGTTTGGGAACGTTTTTATTTTCTTGGCATCCCTCTGGAATGGCAGTGGCATACGTGTATAAATCTTCCAGGAGGCTGCCATGTCATTTTTGGTCGGGAGCCAGGCGCGGAGCTTCCAAATGTATAATGAAAAAGTCCGAAAGACACTTAACAAGCACTTTGATGGATGTTTGGTGGCTTTGGCTGAATCCACCACACAGTAATATGGGCTTTCAGCAAGTGATTCATAGATTGACATTTCTCCTCACAAGCAAACAGCCTGCAGGATACTTTAAATCTGGTTCTTATGACACAAACTCAGCAGGAGACAGCCGGGTCTTCGGCTCCACTATGTTCTCTTCTTCACTTCCTGTTGTTGTTTTTGTCCGGGAAGATCTTGTGCGGTTGCTTTGCATGAATTGTCTCTAAAAGAGTGGCGCTTTAAGCATACTGCTCCTTTAAGAGCTCAGTTGTCACAGCGCCAGAGGAAAGTGATAAGAGACAAGTCCCATGGGCTGTGATTTGACAGGAGGAAGGCAGTGTGATTGTGTTAACAGTCACTTTCAATAACAAATGACCTCATAGTTCCTAGTTCACAACATAATAATTCAAAAAGCATGAAACCTTGTAGGTACTTAATTTTGTATGAGATTATTTCCTCTTTATTGTTTGCATAATTTATTTGATTGATTCCATTAGAAGCACATGGTTAGCCTATTTTCAGCATTGTTGTTCTACTGTGTGTTCTCTGTTGGGGAAACCAAAAAAAGCAGCAAGATTTCTATACCTCCAAGCTTCTGTGGTAGTTTCAAAACTGCACTAACAGCATCATGATATTACTTTGAGGCTCTGGGGATTTGCCCTGTGTTTCACACTGCTGTGTCAATACTTTGTTCCTTCAGCTTTCATTCTCAAGTTTAGATTCAAGGACATGACTTCATGTACCTACTGTGTTTAAACCATGTTGAGGTGTGGCCCCATTCCTCGCAAGTCGCCCGAGCTGCAGAACCAAGACCTACATGGTGCCAGACTAAACATGGAGCTTACGTGGGCGTCATCCAGGGGCAGCCTGAGAAGAATGCCAGGTCATGGGGTGTGTCGAGGAGCGTTAGGGTGGCAGTGGTCCCCTTGGCCCCTGAGCAGATGGCCTGTAGGAAACCTATTGACAGGAACAGAGGACTGAAGGGGAAGAGGGAGGGAGAGTTCAGGCTGGGCGCTGTGGTTCTCAGCTAAAAGGAAGACTTGTCTTGTTCTCCCCAAAACAGTCGCACAATGCCGCAGTTGAAGTCGCAGCAGAAGGCAAACGTGTGTGTCTTTAGGTTTGTGTGTTGGCACGCCTTTTAGCCTTTCATACCCACAACACTGCTCTGTGTGAATAAAGTTTGCAGGGTAAGCGTTAAAAGAAAGCGGTCACTGTGACAAGTTCGACAACCGGCTTTATGCTGACTCCAAGTGTTGTCGGCAGCTGCTTCCTTGGTCTTTACTCCGGAGGGACCATTGTTTAGTTAGTCTTCATTCATGTAGACGGACTTAATACCAGATCAACTTCACTTTCTATCTTCTTATGCCAGTTTTTCTGCAGGTTTCTAGCTCAAAGGTATACTATGCATGAATTCATGATAAATTTTTGTAAACACATGCCCAGAAATGTCCCGAACGCGAACTTGTGTTTCCTAGGATTGCAAAGTCTACGACCAGCCATACTCAAGATTTACCCTAACTATTCCCACTCCTCTTGGTAGTAACCAAACTAATGAGGGCATCAAGTACTAGCCAGAGGGAGAGTAGGGTGGGCCATGCCTTTGCAAATCTAGGAAATGCAAATTCCTATCTGGAACATAGCAAAATAAGAAGAAATCAAGAAAATACAGGTAGAGGGCAGGGTGGAAATAATTACATTGCTACACACCTCAGGTCAACAGTGATAATTGAGAGGGATTACTTTTGTATACATCTATACACCTTTATATTTGGAAAACCCTGCCTGGTATAACTTTTAATGAAAGGGATTCAACTTCTTAACGTTGGACCAGTCAAATGCAGTTGATCATGCATCCATAAGTACTATTGGCTTTGGATTTGCTAAGGATCTGTTGAACCTTGGCCCCAGTTCGTCTAGCACGACAAACCTTCAAATTATTAGAATTACTGTTAGAAAGCTGCTTGAATATATAGGTGCAGGGTTATAGGGCCAGTGTCAGTTCTGCCTTCAGCCTTTAGCTCATGACGAAAGAAGCAAGTGTTTAGTTAATCCTCTGATCAGCTCAGAGTGATGGTTCAAGTTCATTACCAGGCCTACGTGTCTCCGGCCAAGTTTCCGCCCTGTTTTCAAGTGCTACATGTTCACACTCATTCTAAACAGTTTAAAGAAGAAGAGAATAATTTCCTCGCGTGGCTCCTCCTATGTTTGATTTTTTTTTTTGCAGTCTGGATCTTTGCTCTGTCCTTGAACTTCGGGATCTCATGCCTCATGAGCTTTAAAATATTCAGGTCCCCGTGGAATTTCCTCCAGGTTCATGTATTAAACACACTCCTATACTCCTTTACTGTAGTCCATTTAGTCAGCCAACACTATTTAATCTCGCCTCACAGTCAAGGTGCATCCAAGCAGGAGCAGATAAACTCTTAATGCTGCAGATCACTTAATCCCGAAGGTTAGGGCTTTTGACAGAGGGGTGTTTACACTGTAACCTTACGCATTCTGTACGTGTGCTGCGGGGCTTAGGGGGTTAGCACTATTTGAAAGCCTTCTCCTGGCGTGTGCGCCACATGCATGTAAGTGGGTTACATTACACACACAGGACAGAGTCACACTGCTTCTCAGAAGATGCCCGGTGCCTACACAAAGAGTGCTCCTCAGCCGTTTCTGGTTTTGGATCCTGCCCCCGGACAAATTTGGCGGTGACGAGTGAAAAAAAAGGAGCAAGCTAGGATTCCAAGGTTTAAAAATAAACAGACGGGTAAACTGTAGCCAGCTTTCAAAAACTTTCCCAACCCCGATCAAAGACGACGTCATTTACTTGCGGGGAGGTGGAAAAATGCTACTAATGTTTGGTTTGGATGTCTGATTGAGGAGAGATTTGGGGGTGGAGTGAATTTTTCAGCGAGTCATACTGTAGCGCCAGGGTGGCACTACTGTACTGTGCTGTCTTGTGTAGCACAAAGCTTGGTTGATATTGCTGGAAACTTATTTGAACTGGAGTTCATGAGACCTGTTTGATACTTTTGTGCTGCATGGTTTTTCAGAGGAAATGTTTTTGTTTCTGGGATATTGGCTGAATCATTTTTTTCCAAACCTGCCGATAAGGTCTTTGCTTTTTCCAGACACGTAAAATCTACCACAAGTAAGATCTCAGTTGTTGTTTTAGTATTGCATTGACTTCGCTTATCGCAGTGAGAAACAAGCGCGGCTGCCTTCCAAACTCTGTCCTCTCCCAAATACAGCAGATTAGGTCTACTCTTTAACTGGCACACCTGTTATCAAACACAGATTACATGTGGTAAATTACAGTCCTGTGTGGAAAGAGGCTGAGCGCTAAAGTCAACTTCTCTCTCTGTGTGTTTCAGATGAAGACGACGAAGAAATGAGTTTGTTTTGAGGAATGAGGCGGAAGGAACCTTGAACACAGCTCCAATCTGAGAAGAGACTTTGAGACAGGTGAGTTTGTGGCCCTCATATCTGAGTTGTCAATATTATTATGCTTGATTATTAGAGATATTCTTATACCATTTTTACCTTGCTGATAATGATTGTGGTACCTGAACTTACATATTGGCAGATATGGAGTAGTGATTCAATAACATTGCATTGATTTAAAAAAAAAAAAAAAAAACAAAACTGTAGGAAAGATTTCCGCGCACTTACATCTATGCATAGCTATGCTTTATTCCGAGCTTTCAGTCTGTCAGACCTTCATCAGCGCTACATGAATCAACAATTGACAGGCAGGTAAAAGTAACAATTCTCAGTCACTGGATCTAATGATTGCATTAAACAAGCTGGACTTTTTGATGTTTCCAGGACCTTGGGTAGAGCAGTGGTCATTCAGCATCTTTGATAAAAAATAAATAAATAAATAAAAGATTAACAGCTGTATACTTCTAAGCCTGAAATTAAAACCTTGAATACTGAACATCGTGCCTTTTTAGTGGTGTGACTTTCCAGTGTAAAATACTGCCAGTATTTCTCACATTTTTGTTAACGGCTAATGTTAAACTATTTACTGGAAATCAATTATTTCTCCCCGCTCTAAAACAGAAAGTTGACCGTGGCTGCAAAACCTGCTCTGTGGGCTACTGTTTCAAAGCGGCAAAGAAAAGTTGCCTGGGAAAAACTGCCTTTTTATCCAAGTGTGTCAAGTGAAACATTACATCGATATAAATGTGTGAATATCTTTTCTGCCAGTTTGGACTCGTTGTTTTCAGCACATTGCCAAGATTAAGCTGGTTGGAGCGGTGGTTGTCCTGCGTTATGTTTTATCCAGGTGTTGAGCTACCTTGAAGTTTATTAAAAAAGTGACATGGTGTCAGATCAGTGCATAGATTAGCAGACTTGCTGATACCCGATCCAGCATTTTAGGCTGCATCAGAGACATTTCCAAAATTATAGATTAGATTTAACCTTAAATCTAAAATATGCCAGTTATACACATTTATCTATTAATTCTATTCTATTCTATTAATGTGCAAATATGTCCTTTTAATATGTCCTTTTCATAATTTAACAGTTTTTGACAATTTTTTTTCATTTAAGCAAAATAAAAAAAGGGTTTGTTAAGCAACTGTTTAAAAAAAAAAGATTTTTATGTAATGGAGAGGTTTGTCTTAGTTCCTAATCTACTTCCTGTGCTAAGTCCAAGACTTGTAGACCATTGTAGGTATTTAGCTTTCCCTATTATGCAATCACAACTCTCAGCAGTAGATATAGCACTGTCTCTTACTGGCAGCAACATCCCAGCACTTAATCTGCTATAGCATCAACCCTGTAATGAAATGTCTCTGTGGTCACGGCTCTCCGTCACTAATGTAAGAGTGTTGTGGACTGGTCTGGAAGTGATTTCACATTGTCCTGCACTCTGTCACACATAACAACCCTGAAAGCTTAAAGCCTGTTCATCTGACGTGACTTTTCTATAGAACAAATGGAAGAATGTGGTAAAAATGAGAGGGGGGGGGGGGGGCAGCCCATGCAGGTTAATGACCAGATGTGATAGAACTGCTTATAGCTGTTCTCTTTGAAAGACATCAGGAAGATATTAGAGCTGCTGCTGTTTTACTTTGGAAACAGCCACTGCAGATTAAACGATTATGTATGGTTTTACGGGAGTGTAGTCATTATTGTTTATGAGTAATAAGTTAATTTTATGTCTCTGATGAGCTGGCATTATGTCATACTGTGCTATATATATTATACTGCCTTATGTGTGAGTACCATGGATCTTTGAGTTGCATAATGCTGGTGACATTTTGCTTTTGTTTCCATTGTTTTATTTTTTCCAGGCAGCAATGGGGAATTCAGAGAGCCAATATAGCATCCAGGGCCCCAAAGGCACCAGCTTTGTCTTCCCTGGGAAACCCAAGCCATACTCACTGAAGCTCCGCTCATCCAAAGATGAAGCTCTGTCGCCCCATACGTGGTGGAAAAGTGCCCCGTTGGGTTCAGGCTACAAGGCCAGGTGTGTTGGCCGTGGCTGTCTGTCCCCTCCTAAAAGCCGGCCACCTTACTCCCCGAGGCACTGTGACCATGTCTCCAAGGGGGGAAGGGGCAGCCCAAGTGAGCATCGCTGGCATCGGTCGCCTGGATGTGGAATAAGAAGGCGGCATTTGTCTGATGAGTACGGAAATAATCCGTATGGGGCGGATCTCAATGGGTGCACCTTGAATGGACACAGCAATGAGCACGAGGCTTTAGAGGAACAGAGCAGCCCACGGGTGGTGATCAAGAAGGATGGCAGTCTCAGGGTAGAGTTCACTAACACCTCAGGAAACCCCCTCCTCCTGGATGCAGCTTCTGGCCCAGTACAGCTCCTTAAGTTCTCCCCTAACCTGGAGACTGCCTCAACTCCCAGTCTGCCTGGCTCAAGCGGTAGCAGGCAGGACGGACACCGCAGTGGCCCACCTCCAGCATCTACCTCTTCTACAGCCAGGACCAGCAAGGGTAGCTCACTCAGCTCGGATGGTTCCTGGTATGACTCTCCCTGGGGGCCTAGCACCGAGCTGTGTGAGCAGGACCAACCCTGCTCTGCCAGCAGGACACTGGTCCAATCCCCAGTCCACCAGCTTGACTCCTTTACTGAACAGTCCCCCCCTGTGTCCATCACAGATCTTTACAAAGACCCAACAATGGCTGCTACCTTTCCCACAGCCAGGGACCTGTCCCAGTTTCAGGACCCTCCGCCAGGTCCGAGGCTACACAGGGCCTCTTTTGCATCAGTCCTAGATGTTCCACTGGAGGAAGAATCTACTGAGGCCTGCCAGTATTCATCCTACACCCTGCCCTGTCGCAGGCCCAAAGCACACACCCTGAGTGAAGATCTGGACCAGTATCCTGACCAGGAGCAAGCTGGAACTGATTTTGTCTTCCAAAAGAAAGACTCCATCAAAAACCGCATCAGGCGATTAAGCGACTGGACAGGAAGCCTCAGCCGCAAAAAGAGAAAGTCTCAGGTAAGTGTGGCCAGGATTGGGTTCGTGGATCACACTGATTAAGTCCTGTGCTTTGCAATTTTTTTAATGACTTGCACTCCTTTGTTACTCACAGGGGTCATACAGGGATCTTATCTTAACGGTATGTAAAACTATAGTTTGCTTAGATGTGGTGATCATAATCGCCCCATAACTTCTATCCCTCATAGTTTAAGTACCCAGTATATAAACTTATCACCCTCTTATTGTTGTCCTCTCACGATGAGCCTTAAAGCTACATCTTATTAGGCAGGAGAAGGCATCAGTAACAGCCACGCACAGGCAGTTTCCTGTCTGGCAAGGTTTATTTGATCGTGAGCCACAGCAGTGGTCTTGGCACAACCAACAAGCCAACCGCCGTCCTCTGGTCCTTAGCACTGCAGCACCAGCTGTCCGGAGACAGGGCACGGTGGGGCGGCACAAAATGAAATTTGTATGGTAGCCAGCGCTGGGCCGTGTTTGTTTTTGTGAGGATGGAGCGAGGATGAGAGGTGCTTCCTCTTACTGTGGGTAAGACATGGACGTTTCTCAGAGGAAGAGAAGTTCAGGACTCATGCGCAGGTTTCAGGATGACTGTTTCTGGGTGGGTACATCTGAAGTGTTATTGCATACTGTTTGTTTGTGATTAGCTGTTGAATGTACAGTGCTTTTTGCATGTTGATGTAACTGAATGGTATTAAGTGTTTTTCAGCATTAAATCAAAAATGTTTTTGAAGGTTTTAAGCTAACTGATACCTGAAGTGCATAGATATTTGCGAATGGAGCAGGACGCTACAGTGAAATACTAGCATGTTGTAATACAAGACAGAGCAGGCAGCTGATATACGTTTTTCCTAGTAGTAAAATGATACTGGTACCATACAGACACAGGTCAGAGGAGAGGTTGGAAATAACCACAGCTTGTCTGCATGTTGCCTGCACATGATTTTAAGAACCATTTCATCCTACAAACACTACTCTCTTAATAGCTTTAATTTGGCATAAAACATTTGTTGGATCTGAGCCTTTACTCGTGTCCCTTTTTTGTCTTTGAGGCTTGAAAGCGATTGTTTCTGCATTAATTCGTTTAGCTTTGCCTTGTAAAAGTTTTAAGAACACTGTTTGGGCGCTGCCAAGAGAATAGCTGTAAGCCTCTGAGAGGCTCTGTTAGAATGAAACTAAATCCTAGCTGAAGATTTAACCCCACCCCTCCTCTAATGTTAATGAATGACTTATGGTTGTTCTGGCTGTTGTTTGGTGCAGACGTTGGGGGCTCCCCTCCACTGTCCTCAGAGAGTAAATCTGCTAATAGGGATTGGGATAGGACGAAATAGAACAATTGCTGTATTCTTCTTTGCTGGAGTGAGAATGTGTGAGCTTCTCCTTGTGCTTTTAAAGCAGATAAAGCATAGTGAAATATATGAGATGCTTTGCCTTGACGCTGTCACTCCATCCTGCAGTGACAAATACGCAGTAGACCGACAGTATTCATTTTAAGTGTTACGCAGCTTTCACTTAACGCTGGTAATGTCTGCCTCTAAATCTCCTCCTTCCATAACGCCATGCTAATCTATTTCCATGTGTTGGTGCTTGACTGTTTCAGAGGGCGGACCAGCCCCCATAGATTGACTTCAGTCTAGAAATAAAGCAGAATGAAGACTGTTTCTGACTGCAGCAGTCCTCAAGAAACTCGTAGAAAATGAAATCCATTGCCAGCACCAAGTATTGGTGACAAATTGTAAGAAGTTTGACATAGATCAATTGGGGACAGTTCAGCCAAATGAAATAATAAAAAAAGGAGAATTAATTGATGCTTAAGGTCTCCTTCTTATGCTGTGTTCACGTGGAATCAGGCTGATGGTAGACGGCAAAATCGATATAATTTTGGTGGACTAGAGCAGGACGGTAATATTAGTTGAGGCCAATAGGAAATACCTGCAATGTTATGGGGCAGACGGCATTTCCATTCAGTGTTCATTCCATTCAGTGTTCATTAAGCATTTATGTAGCTTCCTCACACAAGGACATTATAAGAACATTTTTAGAAATTAATAAACACAAATTAATTTTTTTACTATTTTTATTATTTTTTAAAATCATTATTTTATATTTATTTTTTTCCGGCCATTCTGTTGGACTGTTTGGTTTTCCTGTGCCGTTCAGGAAGTGTTCTGAAAAGCGTCTCAGTGACTTTAACAGGAACTTTGAGACCTTTTCAGTCACCGATGCTGCGTTCACAAGGAATCGAGCGGATGGTTAACAGCAGAAAAACAACAACACAGTGTAGACAGCATGGGACAAACAAACAGTCAGACGGAATGGCAGGATGGCAAAACTAAACATGCATGACGACATGTTGCAATAGTGATGCCGTATTGGTTACAACGAATAAAATAAAAATAAATAAAATTAATTTGTGTTTCTTATTTAACAGTATTTTTGAAGTAATGTCATTGTGTGAGGGAACAATGTAACATCCACTTGTAAATTCCAGTGTGGAGAATGGCAAAAAGTTGAAATATTTCAACTTTGAACGGCAATGCCATCTGCCATTACCGTGGTATTATTCGCCGTCCTCAACTTATTTTACCGTCCTCCTCTCCTCCACCAAAATAATATCTGTGTGCAGTTGACTGTCTGCCTGACTCCATGTGAGCGCAGCATAAATGACTGACACCGTTTGTCAAGTTCCTGTTAAAGTCACAGAGGAGCTTCAAGCTGGTCTTTGCTCCAGACTGACTTCCCTCTGTTCTCCCGGGGCCATTTTGTCGACTGCCAAACCTCCGTGGCATATATCTCCAAGTGCTGGTCACAGTGCCTCCTTTCAGCAGGGTCAACCAATATCAGGAGCACCTCCAGCTCTGGTTCCCCTCCACCTGAACTCCAGGGCTCTGTTGTGGGTTTAAAGGTCACATTGCAACCCTGGTGCCAAAGGCCAAGAACCTGCTTGTAATGAAAAGCAGGTGGAAGAAAACTGGGAGAGGGCAGACACTCTTGGGCAGCCAACGGAAAAAAAACTGAAATCCGCCCTGTGCTCCGTACACATTTTCCTACATCTGTACTACACAAACAGTGTGTGTTTCATGGTGGCAGGTGGACGTAATGGTTAAAACAAAGGCTGTCCTCAGCTGAACACTGCGGGTTCAGAGGGTTCACTGCTGCCGCGTAGCTAAACAGTAACCTGCACAAATCAATAAAGCATTACCAGTAACTTTTTTCCATATAATGAAATAGTTTATATATGCTATTGAGCACTATTCTGTTTTTTTGCTGATAAATCTGGCCAATATAAATTGTTTGCTATGCATCAACAATAGGCATAGCATCAGTAGGGATAGAGAAGACATGGACGAAGCTGAGTAAGACAAAGGAGCAAACAAAAGACGGGAGGATGAGCTCCGGCATGACGGCGCATACTCTGTGTCTGCACGTTGAGAGCACTCCACTCTGTTACCAGAGGCTGAATCAATGCTGCAATCTAGTCAAGTGTAGGTAGGCTGTCATTAGGCATAAAAGAGTGCAATTCCATCAAGTGTTCATTTGTGGAATTGGGAAGCCACAGCAGACCTCAAATGACGTGAAATTGTCTGAGCCTGGAGGGTTCCAGCTACCCAGGTGCCAGCACAGGAAATTTGTCCCACTTTCTCAGCCCGAGCGAAAGATTTAGTGACTGTAACGCTGACTTTGAAGTAGGTTCAAGTGGTTTGACTAGAAAAGTTTCTCCTCCACTTTTCGCAAGAACTTGTGGCTAATTGAAAGGAACACAGTTTGATTGTTGTCCCAGTGTAAGCTCTGCTGTATGTACAAAGGGGTGTACAATGTAGCAACAACAATTCTCTTCACTAATTTGGAAATCTCTAAACTACTCCAGCAAGTCAGGTAATTACTAATTAATGAGGCTTTTTGGGTATTGTTAGTGGTTGTGAAAATCAAGTTTTTCTCTCATCTTTTCATGCCTCATCAGGAGACCAGGTACAAGGACTTGAGCGATGCCTTTGACAGTGGCGTTGACGGCCTTACTGCAGACACCAGCTCCCCATCTCAGGTCTCCAGCCTCCTCTGGTTCCCAGGAGCCTCCAGGGCCCAGTCATCAGGCGCCATCCACCAAACAACCAGTGACGCCCTCCGCCAGAACATCTATGAGAATTTCATGAGAGAGCTGGAGACCGGCACCGGACAAGGAGGAGGGGGAGGCGGTGAGAGGAGAGACCCGTCCACAGGCACCGAAGAGGGAGAGAGCAGCAGCGAGTCGGCCGAGGGCTCCCTGGAGCAGCTGGATCTGCTGTTTGAAAAGGAACAGGGGGTGGTCAGACGCGCCGGCTGGCTTTCTTTCAAACCTCTCGTCACCCTGCACAAGGATAGGAAGCTGGAGCTGGTGACCCGCCGCAAGTGGAAGCAGTACTGGGTGACCCTGAAAGGTGAGCTTGAATCTCAGAGGGAGGGAAATATTAATGCATCCTAAAATTGAGTCAAAGATTGTGCTGACTTGTGGTTTTAAAATAATTCACCACTAAGTAGATTATCCAAATTTTTGTTCCATAATTCAGTTTTGAGGAGCAGGTGTTTTCTCTTTGTTCCTTCTCTTAACAGCAGTCGTGTCCTTGACCATTGCATCACACTTGACATTGAGCGATTGTGCTTCTCTACCTCAAAAGCTTCCTATGCTGTTGCTTCTGGCCAAATGATAACATTCAGGCCACCAAATGTGTCTGCTTTTACCACAGTGTTTTTAAGTATTTACTGAAGAACACATCTTGGAAGTAACAAAAAATAAGAGGTATAACCAAGGACACTTTCATCATTTGTGCCTTTTGGGAGTATGTAAAACTTGCGCTGTGTACCCCAGTCTTGCAGAACTCAATTGTTAGATGTTTTTGAAAGGACATTTTGTCTGTAAAACATTTATGTGGCAGCTGTAAAACCCCCAAGCTCCTACAGTCTAGAGACACCTAACTTGATGATGAACATTTACTTGTTTTCTTCATCACTTATTGATGCACATTTGAGCCTGTGTTTCCACTCTGACTTTTCCAGGATGTACATTGCTGTTCTATGAGACTTATGGCAAAGGCTCGCCGGAGCAGGATTTGTCACCTCGCTATGCTCTCCTGGCCGAGGACAGCATTGTCCAGGCCGTCCCTGAGCACCCCAAAAAGGAGAATGTTTTCTGCCTCAGCAACTCATACGGAGACGTCTACCTCTTCCAGGTGAAGCAATGGTTGACACAAAGATTTTTCTGAAATATAATGCAGAAAATTAAGAGAATGAAATCATCTGCAGTGTTTCCCACAGAATTATAGTGTGTGGTGGTATTATTCTGTGTCTCCTCTCTAAATTCAAAGGTTTTTGCAGGTCAGTGAATGCAGCACAGATGGAACTCTTCCTGAGTTTATTTTTTTTCGTAGCAGCACTTTGTGGAGTTTGTGTCGCAAGGTTGATAAATGATCAGTCGATCCAAGCAGAGCTTTTCAAATGAGATCAATGGGCAAGAGGAGCAGCTGCTGCAGAGGCGTTTGAAAGCAAATTTTTAGACCCAGCAAAGTGAACGATTAAGTTTCACCCTGTCTTCTTATGCTGCTCCAACTGTGCCCTGAGTTTGTGCTGTGCCCTGTGACTGTATTGCGATAAATAACCAAATAACAGCCAAATGATATTTCAACAGCGCTCCCAATAAATGGTCCAGCTTTGAAAATAGAAAACCAATATGTGGCGTCAAATGTTGATATCGTGGCATTCCGAATTTGTGTGAAACACTAATCTGCAATAAAGCTTATGAATCTTATGAATTGAACTGAGCAAACAATGTATGCAGCATGTTGTTGCAGTGCATACTTGCAGCACATGGTTGTGGTTGAATTATACCAGACATCCACCTTTTAGCTCCCTTTCCCTGGAGTGCAGCATGTGAAATGACCAATTTAGGCATGTTAGGGCAAAGTGCCCAAACAGAAGGGTCTGAGAGCACATCATATTCACCCGTTGTGCTTACTGACCTACATATCACTACCAAATTCATGCCTCGCCTCTGCTCATTCCATGTAGCCTCCTCCATTACAAGCTTTGTAGACAGTATGTCGCGGTGTCCAGACCTACATCTAAAAAAATAGTCTTGTGTGCATAGTGGCCCCAGAGGCAAGCAGAGAGAAAATCAGCTCCATAGCATGAAGACAGCCTGGGTTTTATGGTTTTTTTCTCACTCATATGGCCTTTTGAGCATGAGTCATTCTTAATGTAAAGGGGGATTGAGTGATTTCTCAACTGATGTGCCATGAATCACCTTATAAAGACAGAGCGATAAACACGAAATGGCTTATTAACAGGGAAAATGCATGTTTGACTTAAGCAGCAGTTCATAACCTGTTCTTTCTTACACAGGCACCGTTAATCATGTGTTCTTTTATTGATTTAGCAAAGCCCAGCTTGCCACCCAATGATCTTACTGTGATATATGGTAGAATAACACAATAGCAGTGCATTTTACAGTCCTATCCAATACATCAAGCTTTGCGTCCTTAGATCTAGCTTGTAACGGGAATATTGGCTTTCCTACTTCATCAAATCGACCTCCCTTTCCCTCTTTGCCCTTCCAGGCCAGCAACCAGACCGACTTGGAGAACTGGGTGACAGCCATCCATTCTGCCAGTGCATCGCTGCTGGCCAAGCGCCAAGGGAAGGAGGACACGGTTCGTCTGCTGCGGAGCCAGGTCCGAGGCCTGCTGCAAAAGATCGACATGGACGGGAAGATGAAGAAGATGGCCGAGCTGCAGCTGACGGTGGTCAGCGACCCCAAGAACCGCAAGGCTATTGAGAACCAGGTGAGGCTATTATGATACCAATGTTGAGACATTAAAGTAGGCACCCGAGTTAGATTTATGCCAGTTTTATCAGATTTGGCTGTTAAAGCCTACAACATACAAAGTGTTAAAGTCTGAGCAGGCTCAGAGTGGGAGCAGCATTCATGTCATAGTAAACAAGCTAAAGGTGCTAATGATGGATTGCAAATGCACAACATTTTTTTTTGCCGACACAAGATATCAAACAAAGCCCAAATTCTATATCGTATTAACTTGTTGTGAGCTCTAAATTGACCACTTCCTAACCTTATGGTGCAGCCTCTCTCTCCCTCAATGCTGCTACCTGCATGTCCACTGCTGCAAAGAGTAGCATGAAAGTTGAGAGCGCTTGCTCCGCAGCAAAATCTGAGGACCAAAATCTCCTCAGAAGTGAACTGCACAGAAAGAAACGACAGCTCAGTTTGAATCAGTCTTAGTCACTGAGGGTCTCCAACTGATTATTGGAGTCTCCAGCTTTACAGGGGTAGCCCTATGTTAAATGTACATGAGCTGAGAATATTGGAGGCCTCATAGTGCCTTATACATTTCATACCCTCAGGACACATTTCACAGAAAATCAGCTGGAGTTCGTTCCAGCATAGATCAATCAGGTGGCATGACGCGTGCTCTTTTCATGCCACATTTCTGTCTTTACACTGTGTCATTATTCCACGTGAGACGTGTAGCATCTACATGATGTGCCCTACTTAAATTTACTGATTTTGTGTCTGTGGTGGCAAGGCTGCGCTTTATTTTTGTCTGTGGGTGGGTGAAGTGGCCTAAATGCATCAGTCCCCAAACGCATCGCAAGGGGCCCAGGGGAGCAGCTCGCTCCCCGAGCATCAGATTGAGATTCCAGATGTTTCCTGGTAATGGGCTCTCAACATGCATTATCCTCTTCCTCCTCCTCACAGCCTGGGGGAGAATCCAAAGCACCGAGCGCTGTGCTGTAGCCTACATACAGCAGATTACTCACGGTTATAAAAAGCCTGTAATAATCTATAGCTTAGCGAAAACCCAAATACTTTTACTAGAAATTGATGTTTGTTGTGGTATGTGGGGATATCCAGCTGCCTTTTTTTTTTTTACCTGTGCCTCAGGTGGTCATTGACTTCAAGTGCCTCTTATTATGCTCTCTGCATCAGTGAGCCAAAAGGGTTCAGGTTTTGCTCTTATGTGCTGACTGCTTATACTGTAGAAAAGCTAAATAGACACTTTTTGGAAAGGCTATTATTTGGTCTTAAGTTCACCTGTTGAAACCGGGACAGACATAACTTTTCTTGTACTGAGTTCATATGCCTTTCACAGGTAATTAAGCCTTTGAACCTTGGGCAGTTCGGTTTGATTTTTTGAAAACACAAGGGAAAAAGCTATGAGCAACCTGGCAAAAAATGTCCTGCTATTTGCAGGAAATAAGCAGTTGTTTTTAAAAGAATTCTAGGGAAAATGTCGAAACAAAACTGCATTCATAATTATTATAATTGTATATTTGAAAATATGTTTAAGAATTATTTTTAATATTTTAAGCATTTCCTTTTTTTAAAAACAAAATGTCCCCTAGTTTGTGCTCATTTTCAGGTATTTATTTGTCCTTTTTTTCCCCTTTCTTCTTAAATTACTCATTGCCTTCTTCCCATATTCTTTTGAGGAAATCAAGCCAATTTGCCCAAAATTTAAAGGGTTAAAGTGCCAAGAGCGGAAATATGAATATATTATTATGAGGAACAAGCAAGATAGAAACCAGATAGCTCACTGCAGTAATCACCGATGGAGATGTCACTGCCTGCCTGCGAGACTGACTGCCTGTGTGCTTGTATCTGTTTCCAATTATCCATTATGCCACCTCAGAGTAGACAAAAAGGCAGATGGGGTTGGAGTCAATGATAGGGTCAGAGGGGTATGGGACAGGACTCTGATACAGGCACCCCGAGGCTGATGATAGATTTAAGGTTTCGCTGGGGTTGTCTGGCACCAACAGGGCACCACTTTGATGTATCCCACCCCCACCCATGTCTACTGAAATCAGTGCCAGTGGACCTCTTTTGAAGACTACATTTGCTCCCTTTCACACACTCGTGCTCACGTACACACACTGCGATCAAGTTGCATTGAATGACTAATTATGCATTAGGGCTTTTAGAGAGAGCCCGGGGCAGATGTTAAAGAGGGGGAAATAAGAAAAGATGAGAATCTGTTAAAAGAAAGGCTTATGTCTGCCGACCTTAATGGCTCTGAAATGAATGTAAATAAGTCGTGCACGCAGGCCAGATGGGTCCAAACATGCCTTTCTTTTCATGTTGCCTGATTGTCTCACATTCAAGCCTGTTAGATGCATTAAGTAATAGACTCCATGTAGACCTTCGTTAAAAAAAATTTGTTCATCATCAGTGATTCACCCCGGCATGATTCATCAAATCGAATTTTATGCACAGGACTATTTTAGAACATCCCTAAACTGAATAAAGACGTGGATACTTGACTGTTGACAAACAGATCCAGATTGTGTGTAAATCAGAAGCATTCTAGGATCTTGTGTGGTAGTTATACATAGACAGGAGTTTTTTTTTTCAAAGCAGCAACTCTCCTAAATTTGACTTTGCTTTTGAGGAAGGAGCTTATCTGATTTATTCAGTAATACCTCGCTCTCCATCTGAAGTCGTCTTCAAACCACTCAGTGGAATTAATTCACCGTTCCTTCCAGAACGCAGTGTTATGATGACCTGAGAATAGCAGGATAAAAAAATGTGCTTTGCTTACTTACCTACTATCAGAGGATTTATGTACAAGGAGTTTAGTAAAGCTGAGAATTAGACCTGGACAAGTGAAAATGTGGGGAAAAAAAATACATATTTCATTGCGTTCAATGCTCCATGCATACTATGCTAATGCTATATGTGACTACCATTATCCCAGTAAGAACATCCACCTGTAAAGAAATATTGCTGGAAAGATGGTTTTCATAAAACTGGACTGTGTCTGACATAGAAAGACAGAAATACTTTTGAAATTGGTGCTACATGACCAGGGAAAGGGCTGCTCTCATGGAGATGACTGTGGCTTTAACTTTTGCTCAAGAGCTAGAAAACCTACAACTACCAGAATGTACTACACTGCATTGGACCAATTATCGCTCCAGTTGGTAGGTGAACTAGTGCTAGTTTGGCTGTTTTGACACAAGAAAACAATATGGTGGCTGGCTGGTAACAAACAGTCCTGAATTACAATTAAACAGTGCATTAAAATATGTTTGTGAAAACATTTTAGGTGAGAAACAGGTAACAAAGTAACAAAATCTTGGTTCTTATTTGATCAGTGTTGTCTAGTTTTTCATTTTTATCTCTTCTTTTTTTCAGCCTCCATTTTCACAGTACAGGAACCAGTATGCCACCCACTTCCTGTTCACAAATGCTTGTATCACAGCCAAACAGTGCAATAAAATATATTTCTGGAGACATTTTAACTGAGAAACATGCAATACAATAGCAGAATCTTTTATAACTGATTAGCACTGCCTATTGTTACAGTCCTATAGGAGATTGATCTGCATTGGGAGAGTGAAATACAAGGATGGCTCTCTCTCTCTCTCTATCCACCTCTACTCTTTGTGTACATGGTAGCAAGCATACAAAAATTAGGAAGTACAACCTGTAGTTTGAGCAGGGAGATCTGGGCACTGAATAGATGGAGAAAAAGGTTAGCCATAGTTAATTGACACTACCCACATTGTTAAATTGTAACACTTGTTTGGGGCGTATTTCAAGTTGCTACAGATGATTTTTTAGATGAGGGTAGTTACCTTTAATCTCTCTATAGACCATAAGAATGGCTGGTAATAGCTGGAAATTACAGTAGGCCTTCATAGAAAAAGATGTTGCAACTTTGGCTGAGCTGAGGCAACTGTGACCACAAGGAAGAATTATAGGATATAACTAAGTGTTAAAACATAGCACATTTGCACAACTAGAGAGGAGTCATGAAGTTAGCATAAGCTAGCCAACATTAGTCACTAAAAGCTGCCTGATATGCCAGACCAGGTAAGGCTAAGGCTGCTTTGGAATTCAACTTTTCAAGGAAAAACGGCTCGCTTATTCTCTTTAAAGTTGCATAGTTTGCCTTGAAAGGTGTAACTTTTAGGATTTAGTGGAATCTAGTAGTGAGGCGGCAGAACTGAAACTTCTGTGTGCCAAGCATGTAGGACAACTACATAGCCCTATACAACAATGCAAATGGCCCTATCTAGAGCCAGTGTTTGGTCCATTCTGGGAAACTCATTCGGAGGTAACAAAAACATGAATAGTTATGAATATAAAGCATCAGTTTGGCCAATAGATGCTGCCAAATCCTACACACTGGACCTTTAAGAGTCCCTTGGCAAACATTCCACCAAAAGACAGAACTCCCAAAAACGTTTGTGACTTTGTATTTAATGAAATATTTCAAAATTTAATTGCACTGATTTTCCAGAGATAAATGATGAAGTTTGATAAGAGGGTCATTTGCTGTCCTTTCTTTGTGAAGGACCAATGTCTCACTCTAGAGTTTGATCATTTTTCCAATTATTTAAATAACTGATATGCCAAACCCCAAGGTCATTTTTCACTTGAAGCATGTGGATTCCTAAAAGTTGTCCTCATGGTCCCAGTCTGGAATGAGAGTAATGGCTGAATGTCATTGACTCGAGGCTTGTTAACCGAGGCCACCTGCACAGCTACGTACACGGGCGTTTTCATGGGTTTAGCACATAGCGCAGCATGGTCCCATGGTGATCTCTGTGCAAGTTCTTTGTTTATGATGTTTGAAAAGTCAGTGGTTCATAAAACACCACCCTCGTGTTCCTCCCCAGTTTGTTCTCAATTCTAAAGAATGCTGTCAATGTAAATGAGACCTAATGGGAGAACGCCATAGGGTGCGTTGTTGTAAATGAACTCACAGTACAGACGAGACCTATTAAAGTCAGTTGTTATAGAGGGTTGTTTAACGTGAGTGTTCTCATTAAAACCAGTCTCCAGCCAACAAAATAAGCACTTTCTCATAGTTTACATAGTGCAAACAGGGATAGAGGGAAAGCAACTGTAAACTGTGTATATGTGTGTGTGTGTGTGTGTGTGTGTGTGTGTGTGTGTGTGTGCAGGGTGGGGGTTTAACGGGTGGTCTGTGCAACATCACTTCTCTCTCTAGACTTACATAAAAAATGGGCATTAGGATTTACTGCGCACACTCTGACTTCTCTGCTAGATATGCAGCCCACCCCCTCTCTATATCAAACCTCCACCAATTTGTGCCCTCACCATCCACCAACATCTGCAAGCAATTGCAGCTTGATGGAAAGCACTCAGCTGACCCTGGATCTCCCTTTTTGACTCTCCTTTTCCTGCCTCCCCTCCTTTTCCTGTCTCCTAGTCCCAACCTCTACCTTCCCTCCACTCTTTTTTCTCAGCCACCACCCTGAAACGCTCACAAAATTCACATTCAGAGCCTCTACCAAACCTGCAAATTAATTATCTTCTTTTTTTCCCCTTAGATCCAGCAGTGGGAGCAGAACCTGGAGAGGTTTAACATGGATCTGTTCAGGATGCGCTGCTACCTGGCCAGTCTACAAGGTGGAGAGCTGCCCAACCCAAAGAGTCTGCTGGCGATTGCAAGCCGCCCCACCAAAACCACCCTGGGACGCCTTGGGATCTTCTCAGTCTCCTCATTCCATGCACTGGTAAGGAGAACAAGCCTTGGGAAAAGGCCGATAAATGGCTATTTAAATACACAATAATAATCAAAGGAGCAACAGTATGTCCTGTTTGGTTGCTTTTTAACTTTTCTTTTTGTACATGATACTTCAGTTTGAATTCACTTGATGTATAACAGTAACCTTGAAAATCTTTTAATCATTTGAAACTAAAAAGCATTTAGCGAACACTCTCTTTATGCATTACTGGAGGAAAAAAGACCTCATTAAGATGGCCTGATTAGATGGGATTTTTTTGTGGAGCTAAATGATTTGCAGCTCTGATAAATTTGTATCCTTTCAGATCTGTTCCAGAGATGAGGCCACACTCAGACGGCGCTCACTGTCCCTGACTCACAGACAGCGCAAGAGAGGCCTTTTCTCCTCGCTCAAAGGCCTCGACAACCTAACGAAAAGGGGCCGGGACAAGAGGCCCTCTGCATCGCAGGTACAACTAAACACATAGACGCAGGGAAAGATCTGGGCATTGTTTAAAGTTCCCATATTGTAAAAACTCACATTTCTTTTTATGCCTCTGTGCTGGCGATAGCAGAGGCATCCAAGTTTTCACAGACATGGATGTAAATTGTAAGTGCAACTTGACTGGTGCGTTGAGGCATATGACTGCGTTGCCTTTAAACAAGCTGTTAAGACTATGTAAAGTTGTGATGTCACAACTTTACTATATAAAAGTCGAAAGTGTTGCTACAGTGCCGATACAGGCAGTACCTGGCTGCAATGATGGTGCAGAGATACTGAGAGCTCAATTATGAGACTCGGAAAGACTGACCAATCAGAGCAAACTGGGCTTTTTAGGGAGGGGGGGCTCTAAGAGACAGCCGCTAAAATTGGGCATTTGAGACAGAGGGTGAATACAGGTATATTCAGGCAGACAGTGTCAGAATTTTTTATTTTTTTTTTAAACATCAAAGCATGTAAAAAAATTCTAGTAATAACTGGAAATACAAGTGTGAACCTGAAAATTAGCACAATATGCGACCTTTAAATAATACGTTACATGCACTTTTAATGCAATAAATATACTGATAATGTTGCAGCAGTGGTAGCTTTTTATGTGCTTTTTTCCAGCACTCTACAATTACCTTTTTCCATATTTTTATTGCCATTTTACACATAGAGCCAGTATAAATGAGGGTAAACCCCACAGACTGTCATGAAGTCATATATCATTGGAAAGCTTAGACTAAAATCTATCTACCAATTACATGCTCATGACACTGGTGCCAACAGAATTTGACCCTTGACCTCATAGGATGCAACAGGCCAAATTCTCACTGCCTGTGAAAGTGCTCTTTCAACTACAATTTCTGCAATGAAAGAATTTATGTTGAAGTTCTTTTGTTTGAAACGGTATTGATTATCTTTCTCAATGTTAACAGATTAAAGGATGTAGCAAGCTCCTGAGCAATCACTTAAAACAAAAAAAAAAATCATGTGGCAAAATGAAAGATTACATTAAGAAATTAAGAATTTAATTTCAATATCTTTGTGTTCTTGTCAGTGTTGAAAGCCTGACAGCAGCGCTTAGACTTTGAAATGACTAAATAATCTCCACTGAATCCCAGCGTAATGAAACTCTTCAGGTGGTCTGGATTAGCAGATTTGTAATGCAGGATCACCCAGTTCTTGTATTCATTGGGGGAATGTACACACACACATACACATAACATGAGCATGCCGAATTCATGAATGCGTGCACGTGGTTTTGACATATTCCGCGTGCAGTCTCTTGGGACGTGCTGCTGAGAAAAACGGTCTCTTGACACTTGCACCCTCAGCACAGATTGGGCATGTTGAAACAACCTGAAAGCATGTTTTCTTATTGCTTACTTGCATGCACAGCGCCTGCGCTCACATAAAAGAAAGCAAGAGATGTACAGTCATGCAGCACTTTGAGCACATTTTCCCCCGGAGGAGATTTTATTAATTAGAAGCACATAAGCTCACGTCTCTCCCAAGCGTAAACCTCCCATCAACATAAACACAGAGGGGCATTCCTTTCCCAGGTGCAGAGGGGGGAGTCTAAATCCTCTCAGTAATTAGACTCATGCAAGCTGGTTATTTATTGATACAGAAATTCACCACTCTGCACCCTGAAGGTTCGGCCCCAGAGAGTACTCCTCTCTTGGTGGTCTATTTTGGGAATTGCCACAGGAAATGCTCATTTGCACGTCTTTTATAGACCTCCGTTCATTAGTTGAAAGTACAGGAAGAGAGAGAAGTATGGTTTTGGCAATATACCTTTATTTTCTTTAATGCTGTGAAGTCAATATGATGTGTTATTGTTTTAGAGCAAGCCAATCATGTTCTCCAGTAGGTGAGCCCCGTCTCTTGACTGCTTACAAAATGTTCCCTGTCCTTTTTCGCTTGCTCTTATCTCACCCACCCGTCCCACCACCTGCTCTGTTATATTTATGTACATTTGCACACGTCTGTCAATGGCTAGGTATGTGTGTGTGTGTGTGTGTGCGTGCTTGCGTGCGTGTGTTATTATTTTCCTGGGGAACTCCAGCCGGTCCAGCTTAATGAGGCCCGGTTGCATTTTGCAGTGCAGAAGGCCGAGGTGGCGCTGCAACACACACATGAATTATTGAAAGCAATATGTGGTAGATGGCATTCTCCACTCTCTCCTCAGCCCCGCAGACACTAGCAGATGGTTGGTGTAAAGACGCTAAATATTAAACAGCCTCCCTTTATTTTTTTTCCCCAGGTCCACCTTTTCTTACAAGCGTGTTTAAGTGCTTTTTGGGTGTTTTTTTCTTTACATAAAGGGTAAGCCTTCACAGTGCTGGGTTTTCCTGGACATCTGCAGTTTTTTTTTTGTTTGTTTTGTTTTGTAAGAGCGTAAGAACATTGGTAGTGCTACTGTGGGTTCCAATACCAATACTACCATACTATTTAGCTTGGCAGAAAAAGATAAAGTATGTCCCAATACATAGCATGTCAGACGCAGTACGGCAAAGATACCAGGATGTTCTTTTACATCCGGTTGGATTTTGCAGTATCCATGCCAAAATGCTTTTCTGGCTATTCTTACTCACAAATCTCGATACATCTTGGCAGCTGGGTGACAGATGATTGACAGCTGGCAGAAGCTGCAACGATGGTTGACAGCCCATTAAAGTGACTGACCAGTCCGATGGTTATAATATGAAAATGAATTGTTAAAGTGCAGAAAATAATCATAGAGATTATCAACAACAACAAAAAAGTAAATAATAATAATACAAATAAAAATGTATCTGTAAGCTGATTTAATGAATATAAAATGTTAGAATCCACAATGTATGCAGTTATAACTTACAAGTTAAACATTGTAAAATAACAACAACAGAGCTGTTGATACTCGGCATTTTGTATTATCTTTATTGGTAAGGGCTATATGAGCAAGAGGGTCAAAGTTCAGGGCACAGTGTTATGAAAAAATAGTATGTTCTGATTGTGTGCATATTGCATGTAACAGTACATACTATGTATGGGCGGCTGCAGTACCTACTAAAAGTAAAAAGGAAAAGTGTACAGTTTGGAAAGCACCCTTAGTTTTCTGTTGCCTGTTTTAAATGACATCATCAGCTCTTTGGCTGTTCTCGTGCACTGACGAGACACGTGTTTCCTGGAGAAGGATTTGGACAGCGAGGCCGTCTCAAGAGCCAAACTTTCCTCCATCCACTTAATCTGTTGTTACCTTCACAGGTTGTCTGACTGCACTTTCTCAGAGATTTTCAAGAGATTTTCTTTCGGTGCTTTCCTCCCTTTTACTCTAAATTTATCCCTCTTCTTCCAACTCATCGTTTTTGCCTCTATGTCTCTCCTGCTTATTTAATCTCTTAAACCAAGAGTTTCATCTCACTCTCTCCCCCAATTTCTCTGGGCATTTGTCTTTCCGTTTCTTCCCCTCAGTCTCTTCCCTCTCTCCCAAACCTCCTGTTTCTCAGAGCATAAACATCAGAGCGTTAGCCGGCGGTCTTTCTCCCGCAGTTTCCATACTGACTCATCTGTGTTGACTAAGCCTGAATCCCATTTACCACTGCGACGCCGCGCTCGACAACCTTGCCCCAAAGTCTCTCACTCCTCCCTCCCTTCCCATCTCCTTCCCCTCTCGTTTTCTCATCTCTCATCCGTCTTAGCAGAGCTATGTATACAGTGAGGAGCTGGCCGGCAGTCGGCTGTGGGAAGTAGGCCAGAAAGGTCCGAGGATTTGTGGGAGAGTTAGTAAAGCTTTCTAAAATTAGTCAGTTTACGGCGAAGCAGCACTGTTTACAGCCACTTTATAAATGTACTGTTAGGGAGGGAGAGTTACTATACTCAGAGGTCACATGAGGGTTTTCACTACCATAACAGGAGCTATAGAGGTTTTTCTGATTGTAAAGGAAACTTCTCTGGATTGTTTTGGAGTAAAGTAATCCTGATCCTTTGGAAAAAGGATAGCGCCTGCAAATCTCTTCCGCACACCCATTCTTAAAGGGATAGTTACGATTTTTTGAAGCAGGGTTGTATGGGGCATACGTAGACAGTATATTACATACAGTAGTGTTGAACACAGGAGCTGCTGGTCTACTGCTGCTTCCCTGTCGAAACAGGCAGTCTGACGGAAAGTCAAAGCAGTAAGAAAACTCAATAAAGTGTGCACTTAAACTGATATGGATTTTTAAAATTGACTTCTTTTCTTTTGGGTTTTAAGTGGCTAAAACATGTTTTGCTGCTGGCCCCCCATCCACAGCAATACATTATTTAGCTTTCGTTTCAGACTGCTGCCTGTTTCTCCATACTGGGGCTTATATCTACTGTATGTCATATACTGACAATAGATAAGTACCTGAGCAACCCATTTCAAAAAATCTGAACTGTCCCTTTAAGTGTGCACAGAATCATCTCAGTTAATTCCAAAGCAAAATAAAAGCACCTTTGAGTTTTTGTCTGAGCCATTTTGCCCCATTTCTGTCACTCGCTACGTCACCTATCATGCTTCCCATGCCCGATGACAGAGTATCACAGCAAAATCTGATAACTGCACCCTGTTTTAGCAAGGGCAGGACTTCCACCCTCACATAACGGATGGCTGTGTGTCACTGCTTTATTATAGAGATGTTAAAGCCCTCTGAGGCTGCAGAGTCACCTCCAGCACCGGGCTTAGCCTGACACAACATGCCTTCCAATCACAAGCCAGAGGAGAGGATCTAAAGAAGAGAGGCTGAGGAAGATGGAATGGATCAAGAACGGAGACATTTCTACACTGAGGGGTGGATGTGTAGGATGTGGATGTGGAGAAGGAGGGGGAAGTGCTCGTCCCTCTCTCATCTGTAACTGGGCTGTTCCCCCTTTCATCTCTCTGCTACACAGAAACCACTCAGTGTCCGTACATACCCCCCCCCCTCCACTCACACACAGCGTATTTCCACCATTTGCACCTTCAAAGGCCACAGACCCCGTTTGGAAGCCAGTATCAAAGCGCTGCACTCGCCACACGTAGTTTTTAATTAACTAAATAATAGCACCGTGTGTGTCTAATATTGTGTTGCCGAAGTGGCTGGGCACTTAATCGCTTATGAGTCAAACAGTGTGGTGCCCCTCTGTCTGTACTTCTAACTGTCTGTCTCTTGGTTTTCAGATCTTTGAGAGCGACGCTGGAGGTCAAACGCATGCCCTACCCCCCAGGAGCACCGAGGTGAGTCAGAGTAACTTTGTCCTATTTGGTTTGTGGATCTTTGATTTATCTTTTAAAAATTCCTCTGCCATCTGTCACATCCATCCTGCGGTACCATTTTATGAGCTGAATTATCAGTTCCAGCGTGAAGTCACCGTGGCAGAGACATGTCCGCCTTTACTTTGACCTCTGCTGTCTTTCATGGCTTTGATAGTGAGCTGTGTAAAGATATTTTTACACATAGGGTGTGTGTGAGGGGATCAGAAAGTGTGTGTGGCTGTGTGTATTACTTATACGGGATCAAAGCAGAGATTCCTTTCATGTTGATCTGCAGGTGTCTGAAAGAGAAATCGAAAGCATATCTGACAGGAGACTTTTACGCCGTGTTAAACTCTGCTGTGGACAGGCGTCAAATTCACGGCATAATTGAGTTAATGGAGAGTGTTGAGTTGATATGTTGACCAGAAGTGCTGGAAAGTGTGGGTGTACGGGTTTATGGTAAAAGTGTTTGAATGATGGGCGAGTGTCTATTCTGGCCATCTGAGCAGCCGGGCATGAAGCTGCAGCATTCGCAGGTTATTGGGTGGTTACATGCCTAGATTAAGCAAGTGTGAAATAATGATTGAGGTTTCAGCTCCAGCCCATGGATGTATTACAAAGATCTGGATACAGCCATGGAGGTGAGGCCCTGTTCATTCCCATGAGAGCTGTTCAGTAGCGCATGAAGCAAACAACACTCTTATTTCCGTGATACGAGAGTACCTGAAGCCTCAGCATCACCAGGCCCACAAAGCATGCGCGCTACAGACTTACGGCGGTGGACTGTGCACGCACGGTTAACTTTCGCTGGTGGAGTGGCTGACTGCGATTTTAGCACTTTGCTAGCTTGAATAGTGATCAAATAATTTAATTTTTTGGCTCTTTCGGTCTTTGCAAATTTTATCAAACTAAATGGATCAAATCTTGATAGTGAAAGGAGTCATTTTGCGGGGGCTTTGACGCTCACAGATAACTTAAAATAGAGCTGTTTGGCAGATGAGCCAATGTCCTGTGAAAAGAAAGCAAGCGAATGTGGATTCTTTCACAAATATCCATAAGCGGAAGCATTTTCATGAATATCTTTTCCTGATTGTCCTGTCAATTTAAATCTTATCAAAGCCTTTCAGGACGAACAGATGAAGTCTGGTACTGACAGATGAGGATAATGGACGCTTTTAGACAGAGCAGGACGGGCGTTGAAGATTGCTGTTCCACAGGATGCTATGATTCATAATGTGGTGAATGTGGCGAGTGTTGAAACTTCCCCCATTAAGGACCTAGAAATGGACTCGGAACAGGAAGTGGTGTGAGGAAACAATAATGGCCTTCATTGGGTCGGGGCTTTAATGTTTCTTAAAACCCCTCCCCTTTGGTTGTATGTTTTGGTCTTTCCAAGATCTGGATGTGGAAAACAGCTCGTCAGTAGAATCTGTTCGATTTAGTGGGGATTAAGTCTCTTCAGGGTGGGAAGTAGGGAAAAGCAGAGAGTGAGATAGGATGGCATAGCCGTATTGATTTTTGCAGACACAAACAGGACTTCATCTCTGTCTTGATGACTTTGCTCCTGTTGTCTCAAATCCCTAGAATTACTATAATAAGCAATCATCTCGCACTAATCCTTTGAAGTGAAGTCAAGTGAAGGGTGTTATCTATGTGTGTGCCTGTTGCCCAAGCATCGTCGTAGCCGCATCGCTGATGAGCTCTCTCGTATAGTGTCTGACAATTTGTGATAGTTTCGAATGCACTTGCTGTCCCTTCTACACGATTTTAACTAGCCAGCTATACTTTAACAGGCTGATGGTGTGCTGATGACGCTGCAGCTGTAGGTCGTGACTGCTGCATAAAGCTAAGAGAGATAAACATCTATATGGAACCTGTCAGTAACATTGAGGCTATATTGGCCTCCATAGAGCTTCACACTGAATGACATTTGCTCTTCAAATCCTCCATCCACCCACTCCTTAACTCAGCAGCGGAGTTAATAAATGTGTTTTGACTGCAAGAAAAATTGATATCACTTCCTTACTTAAACAGTAAACTTTACTCCAGTGTGTAGGATTTAGGTGTATATATGGGCAGAAATGGAGGATTATGTAGTAACAATGTTTTCTTAAAACAATCAACTGAAAATATAAATGGTGGTGTATCATTACCTTAAAATGAGCCCTGTATGTCTACATAGGGAGTGAGTCCTTATCCACAGAGATCACCATGTTGCACAGCCACGTTTTTACAGTAGCCCAGAATAGACAAACTGAACACTGGGTCCAGATAGGGCCATTAGGTTTCAGATTGGCCATGGTTGTTAGCAGCCACTCTGCAATGAGCTGAACAGCGTTGGAAAAAAACATTGATTTGGAACTTTAAACTGCTTTGTTTTTTTTTTTTTACTGGTTGAAATCACTGTATCTTTTTGTTTTGGAGAGGAGGAGACCAATATGGGTAATTCAGCTCCTGTTAAAACCTCCCAAACATCTGGATCTTAAGTTATCGGAGAAATAGGTGAGCTCATCACACATAAGCAGGTGCTGTGCTAGTGGCCTGTCTGAGATTAGCCAAACAGCTTTGAAGAAGAAGAAGAAGAAGAAGAAGAAGCTGAAACAGTGTTCTTACTGGTTTTAATCACCTGATAGGTTTGTTTTGGAGAGCAAGAGACCCCCTGCGGATATTTCAGCTCTGGGTAAAACATCTTATAAACATGCGGATCTTTAAGTTTTTAGAGAAAGGGATGAGCTCATCACACATTAGCAGATGTTGGGCCAGCGGCCGATCTGAGACGAGCCATACAGCAGAGAAACAATGATTTGTAAAGTGAAATGTGTTTTGGAGAGGAGGAGACGAATGTAGATCATTTGACCCCTGGTAAAAATCTCCTGAACATGTGGATCCTAAGTTACTAAAGAAAAAAGATGAGCACATGAGAAGTTATCAGAGAAAAGGGGTCTGTGACAGCTGCCTAATTTATAATTTGGCTCCCAATAAAGATCTAATGAACAATGAATGCTGAAGGAATCCTAACCGGGAGCTCATTCTAGGCACATTGGATAAGATTCAGCTGCTTGCACTCTGCAATCCTCACTGCTTAATGCCACAAAATCCTACACACTGCTCCTTTTATGCAACATTCTCACACTCACTTATGAGAAATTCACATAATTGAAATGCATACAAATGTCTCCTTCTGTTGAGCAGGGTTATGGAAATATGGTTAAAGGATAAGATTTAGGATCTTTGCTTTCATGTTCCTTTCCTTTTTTCATGAGAAGAGTGTTCTCTCTCTCTCTCGTTTAGAATTTTTATTAGCTGGTGATCACGATCCCACGTCTCTGGTCTGTGACATACTGATCCCGCTCCACGTGTCACCACCTCTCGCCACACTCCACTACCCATGAATACACACCTCTGCCTTAACTAGAGTTACTGGCAGCAGTGTTAGCCAGTAGGGATGGTCATTATTGTCACTTTGTGGGTGTCGGGGAAAATGTGTCACATCAGTGGAAAGAGGAATCTTGGGTGGAGCTTTGAGGAAATGAAGAGTAATGCCCTTTAAATAGATATAATGCAGGAAAATTGACTAAAATTGTCTTCTGTTTCTTCTTCATGGTCACTCCATCTTTTTAAAGCAGGACTCTAACATTTGTGTTACCCGCCCAGTTACTGAGTGGAACAGAAAGGGTGTATAAGAGCAGTGGCCACTAAACTGTCCGTTACTCCACGTTCCATCTTTAGAAGCTGCGGGGTGGAGGACGGCCTGCTCGGAAATAATTTCCACACTTGAGGGGAAAGACTGAAGTATTGAATTATTTGGCTGAATGCAAACATAAATACAGCACACACACTCACCACACAGAGCACTTGTTGAAGTCCAACGCGTGCCTGGACCGTACTCTTGGCAGCCGCTGATGGAACCAGGCAACCGTCGTCGCCGTTACAACCCTCTGCGACCATGAATGAGTGTACAGTGTTAGTCAGCCGCTGGTCGGGTCAACGTAGGAGACCAAATCTTAGTTTTCCGGTCACGCCATGTCGCTGGGACACAAACAGGGCGGTTATGCAACCAGTTGCCATGACGGCTTGTTTTTTTTTATCCTCCATTTGTAAGCATGACCTCACATCCCTAATACGCAGGCAGAGGTGGGTGAAGTGGCACCTTGTTGTTCCTCCATCCCGACAGGTTAGGGAACATTTTGGTAATAACATTGGTGGCCTTTATTTTGGCACTGAAGCAGACTAGTCATGGGGACATTTAGATGACAAATTAGGCAAATGTTTGTTTGTGTGCCTATGTTTATTTGAGCTACAGTGAGAACTGAGTGCATTTGTGTGTGGAGTGAAGTGATGCATTGAATTGGA
Source organism: Plectropomus leopardus (assembly GCF_008729295.1). Taxonomy (NCBI): domain Eukaryota; kingdom Metazoa; phylum Chordata; class Actinopteri; order Perciformes; family Serranidae; genus Plectropomus; species Plectropomus leopardus. The sequence goes on along the minus strand of NC_056476.1, from coordinate 21,653,763 downwards.
CGCCTTTAAGGCTTTTTGTCTGGCAGGAAAAAAAAGGTCTTTTTCCTCGTGAGGTGATGCATCAACAGACAGACACACGAACACACACACACACACACACACACACACACACACACACACACACACACATAAACATACAAAAACACAAACATATTTTATGATCCCATAATGTCTTTAAAACATCACTATACACCCAGACCTATTCACTTATGCAATTATCCCTCTCGGTTCCGTGTCTTAGTTTAACCGAGAGCTCATATTGTCAGAAGTGCTGAGTCGCCGGCTTCTTCAACCCTAAAGTTTCAGTACATTTGGTGTGATTGAGCCTTTCCTCCAGATCTGGGGCCTTGATAATTGCGGTGTTAGGCTGCAGTGTGGCGTCTCCCACAGCCCCTCAATGCAGCAGCGGCGCTTTTCCCTCCAGAGACACAGAGTCGCAACCAAAACCCCCAAATGGCTGCCTGTGAAGCTGAGCAGTAGGCTAAACTAACCCCCCCCCCCTTTGCGTTAATACCCAGCTCAAACCTCCACCAACAAATAATTACCCACAAATGGCTGATCTGAAAGTTTGACTGATTTTAAAGTAAATCGTCGCGATACATCACTTGAGTCAAAATGACTCTTGTGGCTTTTCAAACCAAATAAATGTGCAGATATCATCTGGACGTCTAGACCTGCCAGGCGACCCTTGCCAATCTGCTTGTGTACACGGCCATTATGATGACTATTATGTGGAGCAACTGCCGTCTATGTTGTCAAATGAATTTCTGAAAGGCTAATTGTATGACATCTTTGCTCCGCTGCTTGATCCACAGCCAAGCATTTAGACTAATGGAACTGTATCGATTTGTGTGCTGTTACTCAAAGTCTGCCGCTCTCTCTCTCTCTCACCCCTCCTTCCCCTTCTCTGTTTACTCCGTCCTTCATTTTTATCTAATGCTGCTCTTCCTTTTCATCTTCCCTCACCCTCCTTCCTTCTTGCCCTCTCCTACAGAGGCTGGACATGCTGGCCAATATCTACTCTATGTCGCCCCCCGAGGGCGGTGTGTGGGACAGCATCAGTAGTGCCACAGACGCTGTGCTGACGTGTGTCTACATGCCAGACGGCCTGACAGTCCAAGTTCCTGTCAGAAGGGACCAGACAGCCGCCGACCTTCTCTCTGCAGCCTGCAAGGTTGGGTTGGAGAGAAATGATGACATGCCACTGCAATGAGAGGACAATAATCCTGACAAAACAAACAAAAAGCTGGGATGTCATTTGGATTTAGTTGTCTAGTAGACTTAAATTTATTTTTCATAATCCTGCTGTTCATACTTAACCCTTTAACCCCCTTTAACGAACATTTAAACCTTTAAAACCTTAGAAAATTGGGTTGATGTCTTTTGAATACACAGGGAAACAAATGCAATGTGCATCTTTGCAAGAAAAGTCTCATAAATTTCAAAAACAATGACAAAACAACCTCAAAATTAGATTATTATAAATGTTATTGTAAAATATGACAAAAAACTAACAAAAAATGTCCAGAAAATTATATTTATAAATCTTCTATATTTGAAATAATGTTACAGTTTAAGTTCATTTTCATTTTTGTTTTTTGGGGGGGTAATTTTCCTTTAACTTTTCACTAATTTCTTGCTAATTGTTTCTGGTCGTTTCTTTTTTAATTGCTCACCTTCTTGTCATGCTTTTGAAACAACTGAAGCCAATTTGTGAATTCACATGGAAATACAAAGGTAATTTAAGTTACACATTTTCAGCTATGTCAGGTGTGGTCTTGTTAATGGAAACATTCTTTTGTTGGAGCATCTGTAGCAGCAGAGTTGGTTATTTTAATCTCTCATGGGCTTGAAATAACACACCTATTCATTCACTGTCTCACTTCACACAGTCACCTCACAATGAATGCACATGGATGGACCAACACACACCTCATTCTCTGGGGCAAAGCTTTTTTGTTTACCGCAAATTACTCATCACAAAGTGTAAAGTCGGTGAATAATTTACGCCACAGCCACGCAGCAGCTGTCTAAGTGTTGGTGCATGAAACATGTCGCATGATTTTGTGCATACAGGCCACTGAACATTACGGACTCTTGTGTAAACAGGTGAAACAGCTGGACCCGGGCCTGCACTGCCTCCGACTGCACAGGCGAGCACAGGGGCAGGGTGTGGAGGTTCGATACATGGCTCTTGGAGAGCTCCTCCGCGATGTGGTGAGGAGGGAAAACCTGCAAAATCACACATAGATACACAGTGCTCTTCATTATCTGCTCTTTGTTTAATGTGTATTGATATCACCCTGCAGGTCAATGATCAGCTGGAGGTGGTCCAAGCTAATGTGTTTATGTTGCACATGAGCAGGCCGAGCGGCACTGGAGACTTTGGTGAGTCGGCTACATGAGTGGACGGATTTAGTTGTGTCTGTAATTTTATGTGCACGCAACGATCCTCTATGTCATCCTTCTGTCAGTCTTTGTCTGTCTCCATTTGTCTTCATGTTTGTTTTCTTCCACCCACCAGGTTTTGCAGTAACAGGACACATTGACAGCCAGAAAAACAGCAGGATTTTTGTCAGTGAAGTCCTTCCTGATGACATGGCATTCAACGAAGGTGACTGCTTGCTTAAGAATGACAAAAATTATTGTAAAAAGTTATCACGCATTGTTCTGTGTGGCTTTACCACAGTGTTTCCCTGCATGCATTTAGCAGTATTGCTGCTATATCTAATTCTCCTCATACAAAATTACATCACTATCTCAGCTTAGAGGAAGAAGAAGATATGTTCTATAAATCCCCAAAGGGGAAGTCAATATTTTCATACACACAGGCTAGAAATACACACACATGCACAAACAGAAGCTATATACATGCACTGATCGAAGAGAAGTGATAGTGAAGTGACTGCCCATCGACAGGCGCCCCAAGCACTGGTGGGTGGGGGCGGGGTATTAGGTGACTTGCTCAGAGGCACCTCAGCAATGCCAAGAAGGTGACCTGGCACCTCTCCAGCTACCAGTCCACACTCCAGTCTTGGTCCATACAGGGATTTGAACCGCCAACACTCAAATTCTCCAGTCAAGTCCCTCTGGACTGAGCTACTGCTGCCACAGCAGCTAGACTTACGGAGAGGCAGAGATTATAAATCAAAAACCCCAGATAAGGGTGCTCTGATTGATCGGCCACCAAATGTTTTCAGCTGATACTTGTTTTAAATAGTCCGAAGGCCGATCAGGTGACGCAAAATACGCAAGGAGATATCTCTACACAAAATACCTTCAGTTCTGCAGTAGAAGTCTGACAAACAAATGAAACAATTCTGACAACCTGAAGGTAACACTGACCATCGCTGTTACATTCATGGTTTACTTCGAACCTGGTGTCCAGCTCACCTGCCTGTCCTGAGTGCAGACACACCGTCTCTCTCTGTCCTTGCTCACACACACACACACACACACACACAAAAACACACACACAAAACCCACTGAACACTTCTGAACACTTCAGAGGCTGCAATACACTCCACTGTTTTCTGGCAGCGTTTACATTTAGATTTGTTTTGACTTTGCATCTTTATGTACATCAGCTCTTTCACATCTGCATTTCTTCAGAATTTGAGTCGTTTTGTCTCTGTAACTGGAAAGGAAGGGTTGATGAGAGGGGACCAGGAACTGTTGAAACATTTTTTTGGTTTTGATGTCATCGCTCATATTTTATGTAGGTAACTTATATATGTCTTCTACTTCTTAACAGTCATTTGTTGTTTTTACAAGCAGTTTTAGAGTCACAATAATGAATAAAACACAAGTGTGAAATCTTTCATCTGCCCTAACGTGCATACATGATTTTAATAGCATATGAGGAGCATTTATTAAACATAATTTAGCATGTACAACTGTGTACAAATATGTATCTAAAGCCATTTGTTTGAAATATCTTACTGTGGCACAAAATAAAAGTCACACACTTTATCACCATTGCTGGTGAAAATCGGAGGTGAAACACTGCCAGCTTTTTCTAAAACACACTTGTTCCTAGGACTGCGTCCAGGCGATGAGATCCTGGTGCTGAACGGCCGGAGTGTGTCGGGCCTGGATCTGGCTTTGATCCAGACACTGTTTGCTGAACAAACTCTGCACTTGACTCTAAGGCGGGATGGACCCGTGCCGCTAACCTCCAGCCACCGGACCCTTCCTCTCCAACACAACCAGGAAGTTCGCAGCAAGCACCAGCGAGCCATGTCCTCCTCAGGTGCTTAAACCCACATTAAATCACACACAAATCCTCTTAACCAGCTAAACACGTGTAGATGCACTCATTAGTGAGGATGTGTTTGTACAGAATGGCTATAGATTTTTACCTAATGGAAACACTTAACAGCACAATTGAAAGTGAATTTGATCTTGATACTCTTTAGTTAGACAGATGGTGAGAGAGAAAAAGAAAGAGAGAAACTGGAGCTTCTGTGAAATGCTTGGCACACCCTTCAGGGAAGTGCTCTCAGTTCTGTGTACACATGAGCCATCGGTTTAACAATTTTCTCTGCAAGCGAGTTGTGTCATTCTTCCTGTGAACAGCCACCGCTCAGAGTTCAAGCCCAGTCTAGCCGTCCAGTTTTGTTTTGTGTTGCTGGCATGCATTGCGTCTCTTTGTGTGGTTGGTTTTTAAATTAGTTACATCCAGGTAGATTTGTCTTTGTGATGTCTTTTCACTCTGTTCTCTGTTTCTCAGTGGTCAGTTTCTCACATTAGCAGTATTTGTTCAGAAAGTATGTAGTCTTGTCACCTAAACCACAACACAGTCAGCATGTTTCCGCTCCAGTTCACATCTCAGTCCGATCTCTACTTCCTCATAAGAGACTCTCTAAACTGTCAAAAGTCAGAAGAAGAAAAGCAGTAGAAAAGAACTCCAGATGAAGTTTCACAGCTCTGTGCATCCTGAGGGAGAGGAAAATCCAGAAGGGGCTTTTGACCGCAGAGGGCTCATTATCGCTGTGAATGTATAGTATCCTGTCAGCTTGGTTTAATCTCACTGCACTGCGGAGGTGTCAGAATTGAACACTAAGGTCGTCTATGTTGCCGGACAAACACAGCTGATACTTAGATACGTCTTGTTTGTGCAAGCCTCCCTCTAAAAGGTAAGAGAAACCCAGCTCTACCGAAGAAAATGATCTGTGGTATCAATTAGTTTAAGTACATTGGTACATTTCTACAGTTGGTTCAGTTAATATGGTCTCAGATTAGATTATGGTCTCAATTATGACCTCAATTTGAAAATACAGTTACAGAATTTTGTTTTGGTGTTATCAGGCAAGATCCAAAACAGCAGGCCATTTTTTTCCTTTTAAATTTGTCTGTGTCCCTTTGTACCATTCTGTGTCCCCTCTCAGAAGATGGAAGTTTTTGCAAGTTTGTGAATGCAGAGCAGACAGAGCTTTCCATGAGTTATTTTTTTCCTCTACAGGAGTTTGTGACTTGCAGGGCAGATAACTGATCTGTCGATCTGTTCAGAGCTGATCAGATCAATGGATGAGAGGAGCAGCTGCTGCAAGTGAATGCAAACTTTTAGACGCAGTGACAATGAATGGCAAAGTTTCACTGTGCTCTGTGCTCCGAGAGTGCGGTGAAATGAAAAACAGAAAGTCAGTATTTCAACAGCACTCCTAATGATCAATCCAGCTCCAAAAATAGAAAATCAATATATGTCAGATGTGTTAATCGTGGCCCACAGCCACCAATAAAAGATTGTGTGGGGGACCCAGTAATGAAAGTGTACAGGTTCTAAAAAGAGCAGAGAGACAAGTTTTGTTTTCACAACAATTCAGATTTGTTGATGGTTATTTTTAGAGTTTATGAGAAATTTAGAGTGAACAGAGACTCTGTAAATTGGGTAAAAGTGAATACCATGACTTGCAGACTAGCCAAAGTTTACCTTTATAATTATTTTCTTGTTGATTGGCATTCACAAAAACAGTCAAAACAAAGAATCGGTTTCAGACAAAGGACAAAAATCAGGCGTCATCCTTAATGATTGTAATTCATTAGCGTTTCCTCCACTGCAGCCGTAATTGAACACAAAGGGATTAATGACTTGAGGGCCTCATTACAGAGAGTGGTGTGATCAAAGTGCCTGCAGTTTTCCTCGCCGTCTCTAGAGGGCATGTGATCCCAGGCAGGCTGATAAGGAGGCAGGGAGGTAAAAAGCCCACAGTGGGGAATTAACACTTGTCTGACACACATTACACAAATGATTTCATGATGGCATTCCTTAAAGGAAACTGTCATGTGGATTAATTCAGACTGAGGCAAATGTACAAGACAAGAGAAGAAATCCAGATAACTAGATATCTTTTGTAACTCTGTGCCATCACAAAGACATTCGGTTGACAGTGAATGGCATCTCAAAAAGGAGAAGTTTAGCTCCACGGGAGGTCCAGAAGTTTTCTTTTGTTTCCCGCTGGCATGTTGGCCCGCCTCCCGGGCTATAATCAGGAATAAAGTCTTTTTCATGTGCCAACTGCTAGAGAGTTTGTCCTCAGGACCTTGGATTTAAAGACAAGTAGCCAAAAATCTGGTTTTCACAACACGCAGTTAATCTTATGATGTCATTCTGTTCGGACGGTTTATATGCAAATATACATTTTATTAGAGAACTTTATCTTCAAAACACTTCTAAGGCAAGCGATAACAGAGTCTTTAGTTAGGACTGCCAACTTTGTCTTTTTCGAGATGACTGAATGCTGTTGCCATTTTTAGACTGGAGATATATTTAAGTTCAGTGCGACTGGCAGGCGCCCATGATGGTTTGAGACTATAACTAGGCAGCATTGTTTGTGTATTGTGGTTAGTAGAAAGATGTGCTTCAGTGAAAACCGCTGTGGCACAGATGCAGTGATGGGTGGTATCAGCATAAAACACTGTCACACACACACATGGAGTGACGCCTAATGTTAAAAATGTCCTCTCTCTCCAGATGTGTGCACTGCAGATGATGGTGCCAAGTCCCTGTGTGTAGGACTGGAGAACGGTCACTCCCACTACGCACACAGGCCTGTTCAGCACAGCAAGGTAGGAGGGGCACGAGAGTGTGTGCGCGTGCCAGAAAGAAAGTGTTTTCGTAAGTTTGTTTGTGTGAGTAAAAGTGTGTACATTGTCGAATGTATGCGTGTGTGTTGAGCCCACTCACAATGGCAGCTGTGGGGCTGTCAGAAACCAGACTGGCACCAATTCTTAGCATTACCATAATTAGGATACTCCATCATAGCCACCGGTATAAACACAGCTTATTACTGTCATGCAGACGGGATGCAGACTGAGAGAAAGGGCTGTGTCACACTCCCACTGCCTTCTGCACACAAACACATGAATGCCTGGGGGCAAAACCAAATCTCTCAGAAGAAACAGTTGTCTAATATACTTCTGTCATCGTCACCTTCACTCAGACATATCTGTCATCATAACAAGAGCTACAGTAGTTTCTTATATTTAAGACAGGCAGGAATCTTCTTACTTGTGACATATTGCTTGTGCTCGTCTCTGTCTCAGAGTTTTAGCTTTGTTTTTTAAACACAATATTTTACAATCAATACAGTCCTCGAAATTCCCTCTGGTATCAGTTTTAGAGAAATATCCTCTCTATAAATATGCCAAATGTCCCTGATTATTTATGGCAGATTGCATGTCTATTTCTGTCCTGTCTGTTGTCGAACATCCGGTCAGGTTTTTGATATGTAAACCAACTTTATTGAAGTCATTAAACTGAGCATGAGCCTGTCCCGTTGGGAATTTCTGCCTCAGAGCCGTGGTAATGTAATAGTGTGTACGCCGGTGTTTATCGAGAGCAGTAATGAGTGTGTGTGGTCATCACAAAGAGCCGCATGTTAATGATGTAGATGTGGCTGGAAGCCTGAGAGTGAATGCACGTGCGTTCATGCATATTGACCTTCTCTCAAAGCATTTAACATATATTTTGGGTCCTTTGTTGTCAACAGTGTGAGAGCATGTTTGGCACACTTTTACTGATCGTTATGTAATATGAGCTACAAGAAAAAATAGAATAGGCAGTCATGTTGTGCTTATTCCATCAATGATTCATTGATAGTAAATCCAGGCCAAATATCCAGAAAGCATCTCTAATTGCTGCAGCTTTATTCTAATAGTCAGAGTCAGAAGATGCCGTTGAGTGTTTGACCCGAGGTCAGCCCGGAGGAGGATTAGAAAGGACGACTTGCCCTCTTCTTCTCCTCTCTATTCCAGCTCTGTTCGTCTCTTTTTGTTTGCCCGGCGACACGAGTCAGTCCCACTGTGCTGGGATCTGCACTGCACCACTGCTGCTGCTCAGCTCCCTGCCGTTTGTCTGTTACTGAGGAATGAATGGAAGATAGGTGTGTGTGTGTGGGGGGGGGGGGGTTATGAGTGTATGTGCTTATTTCACTGTGCACATTTGAGGCACAAAAGCAGAAAAAGCTCCCCGTCTCCATCACGGAGAGTCAGCCACTGTGAAGGCGATACAAAGAGAAAAAACTCAGGGTGAGATATTGGAGCTGGTAAATCAGATTTTTGCTGTCACGAAGAGCGGAATTTAATCACCACACGGCCATCAGTTTGTTCTCTGGGGCAGGGAGAAAGAAATCGAGTCACCGGGTAGAAAATCAGCCATGTATAAGCATATAGACGCACACGTGTGCACACAGCGTGCTGAAAGTCAATAGAGATGGATGGAAGGGAAGGACTAATTTCAAGCCTCTTGTCACACCTTGTCATCGGCCGCCTCACTAGACTGACTACCTTTGATTAATTGGTCCGTTGCATTCCAATTTGCACTTATTACACAAGAGAAAGCTGTGTGTGTGTGTGTGTGTGTGTGTGTGTGTGTGTGTTGAGGTGAAGTGCTTACTAGGCACAGTTATCAATGTTGTTTACCATTGAGTTACTGATTGCGATTCCTGTGTGTGTGAGTTACTTAATGATACATTTGGCTATAGAGCACCATAGTAATTGGTTTAACGCAGTGTTGTGGTACCATTATGAGCTTAACCAATCGATTGCAGACGTCAACTAAATTGGTCCCACAAAACTCCCACAAGGCCCGTCAAATTGAATGGATTTGACACGCATTGCACTGCAATAGTGAAGTAATGCAGTCATAAGAATGTGTACAGTCAAAACTGTAATAGCTGCATCCATTTTGTTTATGCCTTGCCATGCCTTGCCTAATCTCTACTACTTTATCAACTGAAAGGCAGGATGGGGATTTGTTGGCTCGTAGGCCGTCAACACATTCACATGCATACATGTGAACACGCACACATTCATAGAGTACTGGGTGATCCCAGCAGACAGATGGAAGGACGTGGGAAGTAATCTGGCATGGTCTGGTTTCACCACATGGCACCAGTTCTCTGCAGGGAGCTCACACACATGCATGCATCCATGCACACACAGAGGAACACACCAGGATGTCTTGAAGGCTGCTGAAACAATTAATCAATAGAAAATTGAATTGAATTATTATTGTATAAATGCCTAAATGTCACTGATTCCAGCTTCTCAGTTTGACAGTTTGAATAGTTATTTAGGAAATTGTGAGGAACATTTTTCACTTCTTGTCGTTTAACAGGGGTGGAGCCAGACAATGTAAACAATCGGGGGAAGCTCCCTTCCAGGGAGAGTTTTTTTCCCCCTTTATGGCTTGCCTGATATCAGACAGGACTGTTACACTCTGTTTTCATCATCAAACAGATTTCCATGGAGACAGGGATTCAATTTTCCCTAACCAGTCACTAGAGAGTAATGTATCCACCTGAATCAACCAAAAACTGCTATTTCATGTCACAGTGCCAGACAAGTCAGTCAGCTCTGTGGTGTGGCTAGATTTTAAGGTGTGGACCCAGGTGACATCCCAGCAACTAGATGCACTATTTTTCAAGCCATTTTACATAATAAAATGTCTAAAAATCTGAACATCATTTGTGAAAACATGATAGTTGCCAAGGGAAAAGAAAAATCATCCTGTAGAGCCTACACCCTATTTTGTATCTAATTGTTCTCCAACTGTCTCCATCACCCTGAAACTATAACACAACAAACGTTGAGGATGACTATTTTTCACTCCCGAAAGCTAAAAAGAGGCAAAAATGATCTGATGTTACTATTTTTAAGTTACGTAACATAGGTAGGGTAAGAATTTGGCATAAACAGCATTTCTAATCTTGAAACCTATTTTTGTTAGACTATGCTGGGGTAGAGTTTGCAGAAAGAATGTTTATCTGACAAATCTGCTGCATTTGAATCAATGCGATGATAATCTAAGCTGCTCTAACTGCAAATCAAGGATCCCCATTAATTCTAAATAAATCTGGTTTTCCATCCTTTGAATTGAATTTTAGGCCAACAGAAGGACATTTACTCATTTATATTAGATTTCTCTAGGAAAAAGCCCCCCACTCTTGTTTACATCTTTTAGATCAAATGATTACTCAATCAAGAAAAAAAAGTCAGGTCAGGTTAGCAGATAATGAAAACAACCATTATTTGCAGCCCTGCTTAAGTGCATTGGCAGAATTTTTTTGAGTTGCGCAAAGTTATGGAAAATAATTATTGTCCTATTTATTGTATTTATCAAATCATGGCTTGCTGTCGGACCACTGCCATGATACTTTAGTAAACTCGTCCAAAAATAGCAGTCATATTTTTCACACATTGTTAGGTAGCCAAAGGTTAAACAGCAGACAGACATATTAAGCCTCTTTGCTGTTTTCCAGACTAGATGTTTCAGTAAGAGCATTTAAATGGACCTATGAAGAGAGGTATGGATGGAACTGTCCCCTGGCTGTCTGTCAATAAGAGAGATTTGATTCAGTTGATTCAAACAGTGAATTAAATGAAGGCATTAGTGAACGGCAACATTTGGGCTGTTTTTATTACCTCTTTCTCTTTTTCCTCTGGTCTCACTCGTCCTTTTTCATTAGTCTCAGTGGGTGAGAGGAGTCTGAGAGGTGTTTTAACACTTTTTTAAATTGTGCGTCTAACAGAAAGTTGAATTATGCAGTTTCTTTTCTCCTCTTATCGTGACTTCTAGACTTCAAAAGGATACGGTAGATGCCTGCGGATATTAGGTTGTATCATCTTCTTCAAATAGGATCCCAATCTTCCTCGGAGCAACAACCATCGCTTTCCTAAACTTAAGAGAATCTACTTTACTTGTGTGTGTGTGTGTGTGTGTGTGTGTGTGTGTCTGTCTGTGGGATGGGAGTTTGAGGTGGGGGGTGATTTAGGGAGGTGTGTGTGTTATGACTAAGCCCATCAGTTGCCATCTGGCGGTGAGCAGGCTAATAATCTGGGCTTACAGCTGTCAGCCCAGTTAATGCAGACCTGTCTCGTCAGTCCGCTCCATTGTAAACAAGTTGGAAAGACAGAGCTGAAGATAAAAACGTAAAAAGACGGAGGGACCAACAGGGACCCAGGTCCAACATGACCTGGATCTGGCTGGAATGACTGCACCAGCAGTGCCTGGCGCAGCCGAGACAGTCGCCATATCGATTGTAGCCCCAACGGCGAACAATGAAGATCCACGGCCGTGCTTCTACCTCACCACATTAATCGAGCTCTTCATGCGGGACCAGTCGCCCGCCCAGGCCCTGTGCTCCCTCCTGGCCATGTGCTGGTTCTGGCCGTCTGACTGCGAGCCCGAGGAGAAGGACCTGTTCCTGGGCTCCCTGCTGCTCAGTTTGGGAAGGTTCCTCAGAGACAAGCTGTCCTGTCTGGCTCGGGACATGGCTGCCTGCCTGTCCTGCCAGAGAGACGTTAAAGGGGACAAACAAACGGTAACTATGGGCTGATGATTTCAGTGCTTGCAGGAGGTTTTCACTGAAGCAGCTGATACTATGAGTCTTCACACTTCAGCTGCAAACTCTCACACTCCCACAGCCGTCTGTGTGTATTTGGTAAAAATATCTCCACGGATGCGACCCTGGAGTAGCTTTACAGAAGGAGAAATTGTTTGCCATTTATTTGCATTTTATCAGCACTTTATAGCTCATGAACATTACAGCATGCACCTACAGTATCAAGAGAAGTGTATATGAATTAATTGATGTATGCTAGTGGCATGGCTCTAGGGTTGACACTGTCCGTTGGTCGGTCCACCACATCAGTCTACACTGAAATATCTCAAAAGCAAAGGGGGGAATTGCCATAAAACTTGGTGCAGATAGCATAGACTGTAGATGAAGATGGACAGCATGATTCCACCTAGTCTCGCTGTAAAGAAATGAAGCCACGGCTTAGCACATTCTCTGCAATAGCGATCTGTTAAAATTATCATGCTAACACACTAAACTATGATTGGAAAACAATGCCTTATAAACATCTATGTTAGCATTGTCACTGGAGGCATGTTAACATGCTAACTTTAGCATTTAGAGCATATACTGTGTGAAAATAATGGACATAGCTACTGCGATGTCACCCATTGGTTTATGGAGTCCAGTTCTTATGCCTCCAGTTTGACATCTGGGTCTTCATCAGCTTGGTTTTTTGTTTTTGTTTTTTTCGTGCCATGGGCGTCTATGGGGATTGACTTGCTTTTGACGCCAGCTTCAAGTGGCCAATAGAGGAACTGCAGTTTTTTGCAATTCAGTGTTCAATCCCAGCGGTTGCCGCTGTATTTAGAGTATCATGTACAGAGCTGCTAGCATGGTTGCGGATTCTCAGTCTTGTTTTCTACCTGTTTGTATCAGCGTGTCCTCTCCACACGGCCCTATCCTGCTGATCTTTAATTTAACCGTTCATTAGTAAGATTTATAGTGCAGGCAGATGGGAGTAAGTCAAAAGGTCATGGTGTTACTTCTTGCTCTGTCTGGTCTGCCTTTATTGCTATCCATGATGTTATCTCGGCAATATGGGCTGTATAAGAATTAATTGTATTGGTCCGAACAACAGTGAGAGTCTTTGTTGGTGTGTTTTCACTCTCAAATGGTCACCTTATGTGCCTCATGAGTCTATTATCTGTTAATATCATGTCATCTTTGGCAGTTGTATGGTAGGGATAGTTCAGGTTCTCTGGTTTCTTCTGAATCAACTGAATTTAGCTTTTTTCCAGGTCAGGAAGGGGAATGGGGGCAGTACAGGGATTGCCATTAGTTATTCCACAGACTAGTCTGTCATCAAACCATGTTTTCCATTGGCAACAAGCATTTCCACTTAACCTTTCATTCAGTTTAGGCATCTTGTTGGAGTAAGAATAGCACATAGTGCTAGCATTGCTTTGCCTTTGTACTGGCAGCGGAGTTGATCTGAATAGCCTAGGGGACCCAGCAGAATGGGTGCTTTAATCTGAAGCTGGCTTCATTATTAAAACACACTTCTCTCCCGAAGTCCTCCGAGACTTGGCGGAATAATATTTGTTTAGGATGAATAATAAAAGGCGTAAATGGGCTTGAGTCGAGCGAGACGGGACCAGCCCTCCCTCTCTTATTCCCCTCCCCTCCACTCTGTTTGATTTATGAGCAGGCATCGTCTTTTATTGAGCTTTGAAAAGAAGATGGCATCATGGCACTATAGCCCACTAACATGGCAAATGAATCACTGGGCTGCCTACCGGCCACCGGGCCTCCCCTCTCTCTTACATAGTGTCATGACAAGGCTGTTTCCTGTGAGGGATGGGTGAAGCCAGCCCCGGGGACACGCCTGTATTTCATCCCCTTTTCTTTATCCTCTCCCCCTCTATGTTTGTTTATTTCGGTTAAGATGGGAGCCCTCTCTGCTGGTGAAGCGCAAGGCTTCTCCTTTGATTTGAGCTGCGTTTCATCTGCAAAGCACACTGAGCTCTGTACATAATGACTTCACTGGAGCGTTAAAGGGAGATGGAGACAGTGTTTAGTGTTTATCTCGCAACCTCCCAGTCTGACAGCGCCGAGCTTTGTTTTTTATGTGAGTGTTTACAGCCAACACTTGGACAAAACAACTATTGGAATATGACACAAATGAGACAGAATGATATTAAGTGTTTGCATGTGCCAAAAAGGGGTGCTAAAATCCTTCATAGCGTGTGCAATTACACCCAGCAGTGAGGATCATTAGCACAGAGACCTCTAAGTGCTTGTTAGGTTGTTCAGCTGCGCCTGGAACCCAAATCAAGACCATTTAACGCAGCGATTTGCCTTTTGTGTGGACATGTAAAGGTCGGTGAGATTGGAACTTCTCTTTTGTTGATTCTTTATATATTTGTTTTACATGTGCAATCAAGTACACCTTCTTAAATGCCTGTGTGGAGAGACTGTCCTCATTGCCTGTTTGTAAGAAATATCTCATCAATGATGTAGAATTCTTGGAGGGAGATCGTGGAGGTAGTGGGATGAAGCTTGTGGCTTCAAGTGTGGCCCTTTTTGGGAACAGCTCGAAACATAGTTGCCTTGACATGCGGCTGGACAGCACATGTGCCGATCTATTTTGTTTGTTTCAAAGTAAAAACATCTTGACTCAGAAGTACCCTGATTGCCTAGAGATTAAGGTACCAACCACAACTGGGAACCTTTTGTTGCTTGTTGCTCCCATTCTCTCTCCCCGTTTGCCCTTACTTGTCATTACTGCATCTCTCTAGTCCAGATTTTCATCTGCCTGAATTTGGGAGGAAAAGTAGAGGAACCTTGATTCACACCTTGAAACTGCAGTGTTTTCTGAAATCTCATAGGCAACTAGGCAAAGGAAGTACCTTTTCTTTGTCTTAAGCTCCTTTCACACATCAACTGCAAACCTGAAATTATCAAGGAAATATCCAGAGGAGCTGTACGGAGAATGCAATGTCCAGATCAGTTGAAATCAGACATTAAACGGACTTAACCCTGCCAGCTTCCTAGTATGAAGTCCCTGTGGTGTCCAATCGAGCCCTAGTGTAAAAAAGAGCAGGCAACTATATGGAAAATTCACAAGCAACAAGCAAGTAGGAATGTTGATGATGTTTTTCTTAAGCAGATTGTGAGAAATCAAAAGAAAAAAAAAATCCAAGGGTGAGGACAGGTCATTTACACAAAGACAGCAATGGAGCTGTCTAACTGGGGAGATAATGAGATTTGGGAACTTGTGTCTGTAAGGGCTGAAGACAAAATTGTCAGACAAATTCAAAAAATGGCAAGAGACTTGTTTGTTTTTGACCAAATTCTGAACTGGCTACGTGACTTAGGTATAATCTGTGTCATGTCCTGCCTCCTGTGCACTATACCCAGATGCCACCGCTCACCTAAACCAAATGGAGTGTTTCCTGTAGGTGAGAACGCTTGACACAGACGATCACCTGTTGTGTGTGAAAGGGAAAAAAATGTCCAGACCTGATTCTCTGGACATTGTCTGGAGTTCAAATGAGAAAATGGCTTTAAAATGTGGCTATAATAAAGCCAGTTTTAAAAACAAGTTGAGTTTTCACGGACAGAGCGTTCATCTGTTTATTTATTCTACGTGAAGGGACCCTGTGCAATGTGCGATACATGTCACGTTTTATTCTTGTGCGAGGCCATAGTTAACATTCCTGCCCCGTTACCCCCCACCGGCTCAGAGCCTCCCATTTTTGAGTCAGCCATTCCTCTGTGTGTGGAGGTAACAAGCCAGAACAGTCTGCATTGTACTGATGCTATTGAGGGACTGGACACTGATACAGCCCCCGGCCTCTCCATTCAGCCCTCTGGAAGTTACACCGAGGTCACATGGAGCCGAAAAAGACAGCAAGAACCAGAGGAAGAGGAAAGAGGAATGGGGATATCTGGTGGCAGATGGACAGAGGGAAGTAGGATTGATGGCAGGATGTGAAAATAGAGATGTAGGAAGACTGGCTCTGATGGAAAGAGACGGACAGTGAGAGAGGACATGGACACCGCGGGAAGAATTCCCCTCTATTTGCACAAGCCAAGTGGCCAGCTAGTGATTGATATGCAAAACAAGCCGGCAGTGAGCACTTTTTCCTCTGCTTACGCTCACAGAACGGCAGGGCGCAGGATCAATGGCTCGATCCCCATCAAAGCCCGCTCCACCTCAGACGCATAGGTGTGCTCAATACTGAGGCTTCTGACCCGAGGCCTCACAGAGAGACGGGCTGCAGTGGACACTAATGAGAGAGCAGGGAAGGAGGAGGAGGGTGAGAAAAGTTGGAGAGGGGATCAACGGACCGTTACATTAAAATCAGACGTGGACGGAGATAGAGATCTCCAAGACGGTCAAGCCAACTATTCAGTTCTGTTGCTGATATTTCCTGCGGTTCAGTCAAGTTCTTTAACTCGCGCATCATCTCTGGAGCCGTCATGCCAGCATCCAGAGGAGGCAGGCTGCGTAGGAAGGGCTGCTCGCTGGCGCGAAGGACCCAGCGGCAGGCCACAGCAGCGTGGAGGCTGCTCTACAGACTGCTCTTCATGGTGAGCAGATGGAGAGAGCAAGTGAATATTTAGAGATTTACAATGTTTATGCTGTAATATTTGATGCAGTTTTTGGAGGGACCTCATTGAAAGAGACTATAGCAAGTTATCAGCACTCAACTGTGTTTTCAAGTGTCACTGTGCCTGAAAGTGAGTGGCTACAATAAAGGCTTTTTGGATTAATATTGATATGGCTGCCATTTATGTTAAGCTTGAATTTTATAGTCTTTTCTTTGGCCAGTTTGGAATGAAACTGAATGGGAAGGTTATAGCATTTTATGATGAAGCCCTTTGCTTTGACATCAAAGGGCTAAAGCAAGCGGACATTGTGTACATGTGCGTATGGCCGTTGACTGAAAATGAGGAGAAATGCCGCTGGACGCCGTCAAAAGGAAACCAAGTAGACAGAGACAAAATGACTCAACAGCTTCTCACTTCATTTTTTTTTTTGTACCTGAAAAGGTTGACAAAGACCTCTTTTCTAAATTGACTTAAGGGCATACATGGTGAGGAGAGGTAGAAACATGATCCAGAGCTGTCAGCTGTCAGAGACGGAAACCTGAATAGGAATTCACAGCAGCGCTGTCGGATCCACTCTTCTTTCCTGGCTCACTCCCGGGCTTTTCTCCCGCCTCCGCTGGCTCCCGTCCTCGGTTCTTAATTGGTTATTTGGGCTAGCTGTCAGTCCGTGTTGGTGGGATTGTTGTGAGGCAATAGCAATTCCTGAGTCATGACAGCGTGTAGCCCCCCCTCCCCATTGCTTTTCTTCGCTCTCTTTCTGCCCACCTCTTCATGCTCCGGTGCAGGTATCTGCCATTTAGTGTTGATGAAAATCTTAGTTAGGAAGCTGTGTGAGAGGTAAAAGTGTGTTTCCATGTGCACAGTGCTCCCGAGCGTCCAATTGAGCCTATATGCTCTTTTTTTCCCCCTCCTTTCCCCCTCATTCGTGAGATGAACATCAGCCGGTATTCCTACAACGTGATGGGTGTGATGAGAATTAACTCAGCACTTGAGTGGCGGTGTGTGCTACCAGACAGGACTCCCCTTTGCTCTGGGCGCCTGTAGCCGAAATAAACGGTAGATATGACTGTTATCTGTCTCTACAAGGCTGCTCTCCCCCTGTCTGGGGCTACCAGTGGGCTGTTTGATGAATATGTTGCTCTGATATCCTTAACCTCTGTGTTTCCTTCAGGCAATCTCCCCCTGTCCGCCCGCCTGCCGCAATATGGAGTTTTCCCAGAGTGTGTATCAGTAAATGAAGACTGACTGGCGCTGTGTGTGGCAGCAGCATCAGGACTGAAATTTATGTTGTGATCTTTAAATGGGATTGCGTGGTTCAGCAGCTGTAGTTTCATGGCTGATATGAATTCCTTCCAAATGAGAAGGGATGCTACATTAGTGTTGGCTTGCACATAATCAGAATAAACGCTTGCAGAAATGTTTTTCCCCATCAGCTCAGACGTAAAGTGATGATTGTTGGCAAAAATATATTTTTTACTCCCATGAGAGAGAAGTACTTTTGTACCGAATAGACCCTCAACTCAATAAACGCAATACTAAAGCCTTTTTAGCTGTGCTTGCGGTAGGGCAATGTTGCTTGATCCACTTCCTGAAATATCTCAACAGCTATTGCATTTATTGCAAAAGAATTTTGTGTAGAAATTCATGTCACTCTCAGGATGCTTAATGACCAAATAGCTATAAAACTAATGATATCCCCATCAGCTTTAGCTCTACTTTGGCAAATGTTAGCATGCTAACAAGCTAAACTAAAATGGTAAACAATGTCGTGATTTTAACTGCTTAACATCAACATGTCAGCATTGTCTTTGTGTGTTAGCATGCTAAAGTTAGTTTTTAGCACTGACTGCATACAGCCTCACTGGGCCTGGGTATTGGTACTTGAAACTTTTAGAATCAGAATCAGTTTTTTTATTGCCAAATACATTTACATATTCGAGGAATTCCACTTGGTGTTTTGGTGCAAACAATTAACATAAAGTAAGATTAAAAATAGTACATTTTAATAGAATAAGATAAGGTTAAGGTATCGGCTGAAATAACCTAGTACCAAGTACTATCATATTTTCTTGAGTCAACATGCATTTGATCCTTTTTGCAGTGATCCCACACTGTCCCAACTCCCTGCCTGACCGCTCTCCCTGGCAGACGGTCAGTTCAACATAGCAGCAGCTAACATCCAACACAAAGCTATTAAACTGTTCCAAATAACTAACACCAACAGTGAAACCGTATCTGTGTAGCCTTGCAGTGTCGCAACTGTCCCTGATGCAGAGCTCACACTCCTGCAGCAGGAAATGTTACAACCCATACAGTCTGTGGTGGGGTAAAGTTAAGCATGCTAAATTTGACAGAGTTGGCAATTCAGTGTGCAGTGACGCCACCAAAATGTATATCCTTACTAAACGTCGGTCTATTCACATTATTGGTATCAAATGAAGTACTCTACTGATATCACTTTACTGATATAAGTCCTGATACCCAGGCCTAAGCCTCACACAGCTGCCAGTGTGGCTGTAGACTCGTCAGTAAGTGTTAATATGTACAGGTATGCCTGTTTGTAGTGTATGTGTGTGCCTCCAATCAGAACATCCCTCCCCCAGCTCAGAGGGAATCAGTAAGTCCCCTCATAATTATCATCCCACATTCAAAGAGCTCCAGAGTGGAGCGCTACTCTGGGCGGCGGATCACTTGAAAGAGACTTAGCCCAGACATACATGGAGACAAAGAGAGGCATTTCCCCATTCTCTTTCTTTTCTCTCTCTTTTAGTCTGTCACTGTCACACAGACTATATTGCAGCATTGGAGGCCCGTCTCTCGAGTGACCATGCTATAATGAGCCTGCTGATGAGTCGCAGGCCTATTAATCGAAGCCTTGATTGTCTGTGGGCTCCCTGGGAGTGGATGGTGGCAGGTTATGGGTGGTAGCTCACACCAGTTTCAGAACTGAATAACTCGGACAAGCTTTCACACTCTGCTTGCATGTGCATATGGATGCCTGCAGTGTCGTAATGAAGGCTGTATTGACCCAGTGTGTGTTGCTGTACAGCAGAGATATTCAACTTGCTTTGCTGGAGGGCTACTTATTGCAAAATGATGGGAGGCCAGGAGCCAGTTGCAGAAGCCCCATATGTGTTTCTAGGATTTAAGGATATTTCTAGGATTTTAGGACATTTCTCAGATTTAGGACATTTCCACAATTTTAGGACATTTCATTTAGGACATTAAAGTACAAAAAACAATTAGAAAAATGGTTTGGGGGGGTCCAGATTTGGCCTGCGGGACATAAGTCAAGTATCACTGCTGTACTAGTGTCTAGTGAGCTGCACTTGAATGCTTGCTCATGCAATGCCTCATACATACAAACACACACACACAGGAAGAGTGCTGAGCAGCTGTTTTGCCTGCAACGGCAGCTGTCCCACCGTGCTGTGCTGCTGTGCAGCGGACTGGAACCTGCTATTACTGGCACTTATCAGCCCCTGCTGATTCCAGTGACTGGCCACAGATTATAATTCTACAGCATGTTGTTCACTTGGAGTAAGGAGGGCTGGTCATCATTAAGCTATTTTTGGCATAGAAATTACATTGCAATTGATGGCTTGCTCAGTCTAGCAAGTTAGTGCTTCAGTAGCTTGTCAGGTGAGAAATTGGGATGGATTTTGTGTAAAAGCATTTACTGTACTGCTTGAAAAGCATATACCATACACCAGCAAGAGAGAGGTTTTTCCCTCTCTGCTTATTTTATCACATTCCAGGGAATACAACAGAGAAGCTGATAATGGTTCATTTTCTGCCACAGTTGCTCACAGACAAGAAAATCTTACCTGCCACAGGCAAGACTTCCCAGTATGGTGCCTACGGCTGATGTTAATATCCCTACCCCAGGCAATACATTTCAATGCGGATTAGCTGTTTCCGTTAAATGGTGTGACACTACATTTTTGTGAATGAGCGGAGGTGTTTTCAGCTAAATTTAGAAAATGAGGATGCCTCCCTCACCCCCTCTAATACAAACTATTACAAACTATTACATGACCACTTGGGATATCTTGACATGTCAGATTTTCTGGAACTGATGTGACACAAAGCTGCACAACTGTCCATTATGGGTTTGGAAGAATAATGTAATGTAGTATAATGCTATCTGTAGGGATATCCAGTTAGTCTTTCAGATGCACTGCTAAGTCTTTGATGCAAAGCCAATTAGCATAGAGTGCATAACTAAATCTCCATAACGCTCTTAGTATACCCAGTAGAATTGCTGGCCATGTGCAACTCAGAATTACATACATCATTATTTTATACAGCTGGAGCTGAATTCATTAGTGGTGAATAGAATAAATGAGGGAGGTAAAAGGCTCGGATTTTTCTTTTTAATAGATCCTTGAGAACACGTTTCTGTGCAGATAACATGCTTGTGTTCACATGAAGTTTCTCATCACAAGTGTGGTCCTTATTTTATCCAGCTGACTGTTATAATCCCTGAGCTGCCTAACCTAAATATACACCCCTGTCTCTCTGCCTCCCCCTGCAGAGCGTGGACACAGTGTGCACTCTCTACCAGTCCTTCCAGGAGGGGACAGGCTCAGGCTCTGGTGGTTTGATGGATGACACCAAAAGCTCTCCAGCGAGGCAGGGAGGGGATTTAGGCTCGGGTCCCACGCGGGAGGCCACCCTGCTCAGACCTTGCCCTAAGCATATGAGCGCCACCGAGAGGTTACGGAAGGTCATCCAGGAGCTGGTGGACACAGAGAAGTCATATGTGAAGGTGAGACCGCAAGGCTTCGACTGCTGTCATATTAGAATTTCTTATAAGAAGCGAACATTAATAATTCATTAAACTCAGAATCTGTTCCACTGTTCCACTTTCACTCCTCAGCTATATTTTTTTTTCTTCCTTTTTATTTTATTTTATTTTTTTATTTTATTTTTTTTTCTTGCCAAGTAAATAAGTAAATAACTCCTGACTGGACACTACTCATGTTTTTTATTGGACTCATTATCATGTAGATTAAATGGCATTACCACTGTCAGCTGCCAAGTCCTTAAAGGAATAATAAACTTTTTGGGAGAAAATAATTTTTTGCTGCAGATGGTAAGAATCTTATCAAACTGTCAAGTCTGTATGATAAATATTTAGCAGGAGCTTACAGTTGGCTAGTTTGGTTTAGATTAAGACTGAAACAGCTAGCTAAGCTCTGTCAAAAGGTTAAAAAAAATCTGCATATTAGCACCTATAAAGGTTATTAACAACTTATATTTTTTTGTTTAAAGGTACAGTAATAATCATATATTAATATTCAAAACTGTGTTTTTATTGGTGTATAATCACTTGAAAATAAGAATTGTTTTATTTTTGTCTAAGAATAAAACGTTTGTATCTATGTACAGAGAGGGTCCTCTTACACAGAGTCCCCCACTGTGTTTTATAGAAGCTCAGAATGGATAAATCAAACACTGGCTCTAAATAGGGAGTTTTTCGCATCGGCCAGTGTAGTTCTCCTTCACACTAGACATAAGCTTAGGGAGCAGTTTCAGTTCTACAACCTCAACACTAGATGCCACTAAATTCTACAGACTAGACCTTTAGTCTGTTCAAAAACTGATGTGTAAAAACAACAAGTTGTGTTGTTGTGGGGCCTCATGATATATTTCTTGGCTGGGAGCAGTTGAGACAACAGGAAGCTTCCAGTGAAGAAATATGTTAATGTTGTGCATAACTCCCTTGGAAATAAAAAAAAATGTTTTTATACTTTGATTTTTGTAAGAGATGAAAAAATAGATATAACAAGCCAGTTAATGATGGGTCTATATAGATATTGCTATGTTTGGACAGTGCTAGGCTACCTGATTATCCCAGGCTCCAGCCTTTATGCTATAACTGGCTGCTGGTACTAGCCACACATTTAACTTAGAATTATGGGTGTGATATTAAACGTTTTATCCAAGTGTTAACAAGAAATGAAATAAAATATTTCCCCAAAATGCAATACTATCCTTTTAATGCAAGATATTATGGCACACAGTGCAATGGGACATTAAAGAATAGGAACAAATGAAGGAGTAGCTGTTTTCTGTGTCATAGCTAAAGCTCCTCCATCCCTCCTCCTCCTGTCTAGCCTTATTTATCTCCTTCCCGCCCAATCATTTCGCTGCCCTCATGGTTTCCAATACGACCTTTCCCTTCTTGACACACATTCAAGAGCCACACTCATGATCTTCTAAACTCTGCAACACTTGTCACGGCTGACATTTTTTCCTTTTCTCCCTCCATCTCTTCATTTTTCATTAAGTCTCTCTCCCCTTGCGCCCCTCCTCTTCAACTTGCCGTTGATTTGTAATTGAGTGAGGAGATTGTCTTCCCTGAGTGCCTTGATGCGGGCCTGCTCGCCTGTATCCATGCGCCACTGAGGTAGTCTGGGGAGGGGACGAGGAGGAGGAGGAAGCTCATAAATCAACCTAATGAGAATATCTCCACTGATACAAAGACAAGCTACAGCCACATTATAGTATTGGGGGTTAGAGGAGGTAGAAGATGGAGGAATGAGGGAGACTGTGAGAGGTTATAAAGGAAAAAAATATGTTGTGATTTGATGATGAAGAGATTTTAAAGGACATGCAGGTTAAGGGATAATGTTTACTATCCCTATTTGATGACCTTCCTCTCTTTTTTTGTGTGCAGGACTTGGCCTGTTTGTTTGAGATCTACCTGAAACCCCTGCAGAATGAGACCTTCCTCACACTGGACGAGGTAGGTGGTGAATGCTTGAAGTAGGCATGGGCAGTATTACAGTATCATGGTATACCAGGGTATTTAGAAATCCTGACAGTGTAATTTTAAATACAATCAAAAATAAAGACTCTCATCTTTCTATTAACATACTGGAGAGGCTGTATTGAGAATGTTTTGCTTGCAGTGCGCATCAGCTGCCCAGGATGTTAATAACAGGCCACACTGCATGCGTGAGCAGTGTGTGTCTGCATTGGCAGCGTTTGTTGGTGCGGCACTGCTGCAGAGCTGCCTACTGTAAAAACTCAGTATTTTCAAATTAAAAGTACATAGTTCACTCATTTATGAAGCCGTGCGAGATACTGCATTGTCAGCGACAAGGTCCTGCAAATATTTCACAGCAAAATGCCTTGTATTGACAACTGAAATGATCCTGTCAACAGAAATGTTTTCAGAAGGCTTTTATTTTGACACAGAAACAGGAAAGGTTGAGTAAAATACAAAATGTGTATTTCCTTATGTCTGTGACAGATAAAGACATCGGAACTGTAGTAAAAGGTCGTATAGAGTCAATATAATTATCAAAAGACAGTTTTCACTATCTGCTTTTTCTAAAAAACAAAAACAAAACACATGCATCATGTGGAACAAATCAGCAAGACTCCATTTCTCTAGATGTGCCACAGCTGAGCAGCGCTGCTCATGGTAACATAGGCACAGAAAAAAAAGGTGTACTGTTGTGTTTCTCTGTTTAATATGGAAAATGGGTGTAAGAATTACCTTTTGTTGACATCTTGTGAGTCAACTCGTACCGCCCAAGCCTAGCGTGAAATATGGTAAACATTATCAAATGTGTAGTGAGAGGCGTGTCCTGGGAGGTGTTAAAGCTATATATGGAATTCATTGAGTGTTTATTAGCCAGAGGTGACGTCGATGAACTCTGCTCGGCCATACCTCCCTCATTACCAATGTGACTGGCTGGAGGACAAATTACCATTCCCCTACACTGACCTTCGAGTGTCCCACAGAGACATAACAATAAAGGTTTTAGAGTAAAGCCACCCTTTAAGCATTCACCTCAGCTTCATACACCACGATATAGCTGTCCGCTCATTTTAGTGTACTTTTTACAAAAAATAAAGGTAGTGTGTTTTCTCCATTTAAAAAAAAAACAAAACCCTAAATTCAACTATTATTGTACGACAACATATAGTGGGAGCTGCAGAATGCTAATCACCTCAGTGTTGCAGTTTCCATGCTTGTGTACAGCTCTGTGCCATGCGTGACCTCAAACACAGGATGACTCTCCTAAGACACACTGGTCGATAGGCCACTGAGCACTGGGGCAAATTAAAAGGCCATTATGGGACAGCGAGACGTGTGCAGACACAAAATGGACAAGAGAATGTTAGCCCCCGAATGGCTTTTAATGAAGGGAAGTGTTGACCCTGCGTTTGTGTGTCGGAGAGGGTGTGTTAAAGCAGTACAAGTTTGTGTGTGCACCGCATTTCTAGCAGGGGCCATAGCTTGTCCCTAAGTGCCTTTGTCAGAGATGGAGCCATCAGAGCGGAGGTTTTATAACACCCCAGGGTGCCTGTCTGACTGACTGTTATGAATTACAAGCTTTTTTTCTGGCCTTATATTCCCTCACTCTCCTTCTTTCTCTGCTGTTTTCCTCTTGTGCATCCTTATCTATCACCTTCCCACAATTCCATCCTACCTCTCCTTTCTTAACATCTTTCTATCCATAATCCCACCAACCCTCTATCTTCATCTCCTCCTCAGATGGAGAGTCTGTTTGGCAGCCTGCCAGAGATGTTGGACTTCCAGAGGGTCTTCCTGCAGACCCTGGAGGAGAGGATTGCCTCCTCGCCCGACTTCAGCACCCTGGAGACACCATCACAGTTCAAGGTGAGATACACATGCAATAACATAACGCCTTATTGATTAACTGTCCACAGCTTCATAGAGGATTCCATGAGTATACAGAGCATTATTCTCAAACTAGATGATTTTAGTGGCTTGCCCAAAGAAAGGTATGATCTCTTAGATGTTGAGGTTTATAAATAATTGAGGTGGAGTGACAGGAGCACTGCTGGCTGATTTATAGGCTTGACATGACAAGGTGTGGGGTCTATTGATCGAGGCAGCGGTTCAGCGGTTGGATTGCGAGCTGCTGAAAGCTAGTGTACTCGAGAAGTTAGGTGAGAGAGAGAGGACAGAGAGGGGGCGTTTGGGTAGTCTCCGGAGAGAGGGTGGACAGAGTGGTACGGTCATGACTTCACATGTTCGCACTCTTTCATCCCATCTCTCTGTACTCTGTGTTAGGCTTTGTGTGGCATCACTCTCAGGTCATCTGTGTGTAACGCTCAGTCCCTGTCTTTGTTTTTTCTCTCTTAAAACCTCTCGGGTCTTACAGAAGCTGCTGTTTTCTCTCGGGGGTTCATTCCTGTACTACGCTGACCACTTCAAGCTCTACAGCGGCTTCTGCGCTAACCACATCAAGGTCCAGAAGGTCCTGGAGAGAGGTACAACATGCACCTAAACACATGAAGAATACAAGACAGCCTAAAAACGCACTGACAGCACAAAGTGAAATTCAGAATAGATAGATCTGCAGACACATACTAACTCAAATCATCCCACACCCTTGTTAAATTTAGCTTCCTTGCACCTATGTTGCATCAGCGACACCTTACGGCACTCACTGTGGAAGGTTGGCCTTCTCTCTTAAGAAACAAATAAATTATGTACCAAAGTAAACGCCTCAGAGTGAGACTGTGGATGAAAGTGAGGTGAATGATGCCTCTCCAGTTTACAGCATGCCCTCTTCCATCTCCATCATCATGTGCGGACACGCACACAGAATATTAGGTGCGGTAGAAACAAAATTCGCCTTTAATTTAGTGATCTACGGTCTCTAAACATTCAAAGCTATTACCTGTTTTACAAGAGGATAGAGTTTAAACAAACATGCATTTGTAATACACAGACTTTGGATAACCTTCTCCACAAAGAGCATGCTGTAACAACCCAAGAGCCCTAATAAGTCCTCACGTCGCCCTCAGCATGTGACGGAGTGGAAATTTTAAAGTTGATTTATGCCTGTTACGACGCCGGCCTTTCTGCCACTATTTGGGAACACTGCCCAGTGCAGAGAGAAATGTAAGAAGATTGGCCTCTTTGCAGACATGAGGGGATGGCGTGGGCAAATTGCCCCCCTGTGCTGCTTAAATCTGCCCCATTACTAAAATTGCGTGGGATTTTCCTCGAAGTAAGCAGTGGGATGGATGTTTAATAGGATTAGAGGAAGAAAAACACTTCGAAAGTCCCTGAAGGGTCAGAGTTACCTAGAGGAGAATAAAATGTGGTAAATATGGTTATCAAAGCAACACTGGTGCATGAAAGAGTTTTCTGCAATTTTGAATATTTTGAAAGTTCATGAAAATTATGTTTAATCACATATTATGCCACCATTCGTTATAATCCTTCAAGGAATGCTCTTCTATTGGATGCACAGTTAGAAGAAACCTTAATCTGTGATCCAAATGTAAATCTGGGAACTCATCGGCTATCAACCTGACTGCAACAAGCCTCTTGGGTCAATGGCCAGTATTATGGGAGATCTGATGTAGCCAGTGGATATCAGGGCCAAGACTCCCTCCTCTGTAGACCAGCCATTTTGGCTTATCCCAATAAACAGATATATGCAAAAAAATGTTTAGCCAATGTGTTCTGTCTAAGACATGATTGGACAATCCAACCCGGACTCCAAATGAAAATGAGAATGCTTCTGATATCAACAACTTGTCCCTTTGCAGACAGATACTGCATACATATGCAGATATCAGTTTATAGAGCTTAATAGAAGGGTAATAGAGTGCCCAGGGCATGCCGTTTTTTTTTTTTTTTCAACGTGAAAATTAGCTTCACCCTGGTTACCTCGTCAAAAAGCCAGTGGGATTTTTTCATCAGCTGTTGAAATATTCCAGAAAATATGCTCTGTGACAACCATTTATGATAAAGGTTTTGTTCCGCAAGATTATTTTCACAACTGAACACCACTTTTAGTATTTCGAGGACTAAAAGCTCGGTGTGATGACTTTCTGCAGTCTTATTTGGACACTTGTTAGCAACCACCTTTATAAAGATACAAAAGCTTCAAAGTTCACCGTGGGATATTTTCTGATGTATTTTATGTAATACAACAAAATGTGAAAGTCTCTTAAGCTTGTGTTAATCACAGACCTTATTTCAGGCATCTCATCAAAAACACATTTAAAAAAAACATTGACTTTGAGATGAGGGAACCGGAGTTGCTGAAATGCAAATTTATATCTGGGTGTTAGGACTCAGTCCTGCAGCACTCTGTCCCACGACCCAGTCAAATATTCAACCCTTCTATCACTTACATTTTTGTTTTTATTTTTATTTTCTTTTTTTCCATTTTTTCAAATTACCATTGCGTAGGATTTAAATGGTCAATGGACTGTCCTTTTCTGAAAGCACCTGAGATTTTGGCATAGTGTTCATCTGAAGTCCTTCAGTCTGTGGGCAATGCCAACTCTGCACAAAATAGCTCTAAGTGATTGAGTGACGGGAAAAGATGCCAGATTCTAAGTACTTTGGCTTACAGGATTCATACACCCTATTCTTTAACCAAAGCTTTTAATGGTTGCGTATATACAGTATTATAGTTGGCGCACGCCAGCGAATATTAGAACAACATGAAACTGCAGTAATTGCACAGTACATTTAAAAAAAGCCAAATATAGTTTCACATGGCACACACAGAGTACATAGTTGGCACAGTTTGGTCACAAGCAGCTGATCCAAGGGCAAGGAGAAGAAATCTGTGGGAGTTTGTCAACCATTAAAGTAATTATATGCCTGTCTCTGCCATCTTCATCACCCCCCCCTCCCTCTCCCATCATGCCAAGGGCCCTGGGTTGCCTTAGTTTCTCTGTTTATTTGTCGACTCGTTAATTGCCTGCCAATTACTCTGGGAGGTGTCGATGCGGCTGCCTGTCTGTGGCTGGGAGTGCTATAATTAATACTTTAATGGCCCCCCTCAGTAAGCGTTGTGGAAGCATACTGCTCAGGGAAAATGTCACCACCTTTACAGATGGCTCTTTATTTGTCATACCTGCCATTTCACTCTCTGCTTTAGGCATCACTGTAAAGTAAGAAGTCTCAACTGCATCATTCTCACATGTTGTAAATAAGACGGCTTTAGTATTGAAGATACTCATCACTGTTCTGCTTGATTTTTTTCTCTTGCTTTGTGAAAACAGCTTGTCTTTAATTTATTGTGATACTCAGGGGTGATGTGCTGAGTATAATGGATGCATTAGTAGATGTTTAAACTTATATACTGCTGTGGTTGTGGAAGACTGGGGAAGCCTACACTACCCCCTGCTGGAGACAGCTTATTGCACCATCATTCTGCACCAACCCCAGTTTGTATTACGATATAGCCACACATCTCTTACTATGTACACTTGAGACTGTCAGAAAAACACAAACACCAAAAACAAATAGTCAACTGCTGAAAGATTCATATTAATTCAGTATATGTGTGTTTTTCAGCTAAGACCGATCAGACCTTCAAGGAATTCCTGGATGCGAGGAACCCCACTAAGCAGCACTCATCCACCCTGGAGTCGTACCTGATTAAGCCCGTTCAGAGGGTGCTCAAGTATCCCCTGCTGCTCAGGGAGCTGGTCTCCCTCACTGACGCTGAAAGCGAGGAGCACTACCACCTCACTGGTACTAAGAGAAATACATATACATTATACAGATGCACCTGCACACCCACACACGGGTGGGTGGGGGTTGGGGGGGGGGGGTGCGGTGCTATAAATACGGCCCATGTTCACACTTGTCATTTCAGTATCTTGTTGTCATGCTATTATGCCTGGAAGCATTTAGTGACAAGTCTTGGCACATAAGAGAAGGCATTTTTCCCCATACACAATGAGTAAATAAAACCTGCTTCTCTAATGCAAAGCAGCCGTATATATACAGTCAAGAATTGATCTCTGTTAACACACTCGCATTCTGTTCTTGTCCCTGCAGAGGCTTTGAAAGCCATGGAGAAGGTGGCCAGTCACATCAATGAGATGCAGAAGATTTACGAGGATTACGGCTCTGTGTTTGATCAGCTAGTTGCTGAGCAGACCGGCCTTGATAAAGAGGTAGATACACATTTCAGACTCATTATCAAGCTAAACCTAAATATATAAAAAAGTAAATATATAAAAAGTTGCCTTGGCAACACTTGTTTCACAAGACACCTGCTACAAGAGCATCTTGTTGAAAAAATATTACTTATCACTTCAGTTTAAACTACATCAACCCAGTTAACTATCAGCACATCAGAGTTGGGTTGTTTAGCTTCTTATGTTGTTTACGCCGTTTCATGTGCATTGCCTCCAGGGAATGAATACATTTACAAGTTGATGGAATATTTAGTTGGTAACCACTGCAGTATAAATATTCAAAGTGAATGCTAAATAGTGTTGTCTAGGGTACTGTATGTTTTCAATGTATTTAAACAGCTCAGACAAAACCGACATAAAGGTTTGCCTGAGAATCAGCTTTCACCCTGTGTAGAAACAGTAGTTTATAGAGTCCGTGTAGCTCCAGTCATAGACACACATACTTGGTATGTATCCCACAGCAGTATGCTTCAGCAAAAAGCCAAAACTCTGTCTTGTTATTCTTCTGTCTCTCCCGCTGCTGTTTTTTTAAACAGTCTCCTGTGTGTCTCTCTCAGGTCACAGAGATTTCGATGGGAGAGTTTCTCATGCATTCCTCAGTGGTCTGGCTCAACCCGCATACATCATTGGGTCGCATGAGAAAAGACCCTGAAATGACCGTGTTTGGTGAGTCTGCACGCTTCTCCCAATATTATTGCTGTTGTATTCAAGGGAAAACGACTCCCCTCCTTTCCCTACCCTCAACTGCCACCCTGCTGGACTCCAAAGGTTTCTGGCAATCAGTGTCTTAGCTGGTATTCCTCCACATATGGCTTTGGGCACAAATGACCACATTGACCATTTTGTGTTTCCTGCAGATGTTTGCAGTTAAAGTTTAATCAGTACAAACCAACTGTATTGGTTTTCTGCAGAGCCACACAGAATCATGTCTGCAACAGCATTCAAACAGATTTCTGTGAATCTCCATCTCTGGAGTCGTAGCGCTGATACACACTTTAAGGCTTCAAGCTGGCATCTAAAATGCTTCTGTGGATTGCACTCCTTCAGTTGCTTTCCCCAAGAGGCACTTGCAGTCAAAACTAAGACGTTGATGTGTTCTCTCTCACCAGTGTTCAAGAAAGCGGTGATACTGGTCTACAGGGAAAACAACAAGCTGAAGAAGAAGATGGTAAGCATTGTGTCTGTTGCACTCATTTACTCTGACATGCCACAAATTGTGTATTTGGTGTGCAACTTAGCATTTTTTTTTTCCTCTTTTTTTGTGATGACCAGACGAACCCTCGTTCAGCGCTTTCTCACGGAGATTCGGATCCCTTTAAATTCCGTTGGCTCATCCCACTCTCTGCACTGCAGGTCAGATTGGGAAACACTGCAGGTAAGAGACTGGCACACTGACACATTTTCCCCACTAAATCACTCACAAAGTACATCCACTAAATCATTTTGTTCTTTCTCCCCCTTCATATTTCTCCACACAAACCCACAAGCTCATTCTCCTTGCCCACACACACATCTCTGCTGGCATTTCTCCTCAGCTCCCTCCCTCCTTATCTCCTTCTGAAACCATAAACCATATTTAGACTGTGTGATTAAAAGCCTCCCCTTTATTTCCTCACTCCCCCAGGAACAGGCACAGAAAGCAGCTGCATCTGGGAGCTGATTCACTCCAAGTCTGAGGTGGAGGGGAGACCGGAGACTGTCTTCCAGCTGTGTAGCAGGTCAGAGATTAAACTTTCAGGTGGAGTCAGTGATGATTAATGCTCGTATGCATTCATGGATTACATGGTTGTTTTTTTTAATATATTACACATACCAGAATAAGGTTAGGACAGTTAATGGTTATTACATTTGTATTATTTTTGTAGTTTTGGCCACCATATCTATTAGTTATGATAACATTGTAGTCACCAAAATAGTTATATCTGGGAACACAGTAAACTTGCTAAAATTAAGTCCAACAAGGCAAGAATGTAAGCAGTTAGGTGGTAAACAAGACAACAGTTTAGCCAGATTACCTAACCCACTTTATTTGGAGGCAAAATCAAAGTGAGTCTGCTCATAATGTTGGTAATAATTTATCATTGCACAGGAAAATGGTGTAATCACAGCTGTGGAAAGTACAGTGGGTCAACGATGAACCAGACAGTTGGTCTACAAATCACCTGTGATACATGTTCACAACAGACAATCCTTTTTTACCGTTATTCTTCTCTCCCAAATAGATGCTAATGTCTAATATACAATCTAAATATAATCTAATTCTATTATATTCATGAAGTATTTTTTCATATGTAGTTCAGTAGTCTAATCTTGCTTTAAGATCATGGTCCCCCAAAAAAAGACATGTCAGGGTTTAGCTACCAGCTTGGCATTTCCTCCATGTTTGTTGTTTGCTGTTGTTAACATTTAACTGTGAGAACTGTCTACATGGGGATGGTAGTTAGAGTGAAGCCTGTGACCCAATTGGTAATTCTCATTACACACTGTGAAATTGGGATCACTCCTAATGAATTACATAACTCATTTCACCGGGGACACAATGGAAGTCTCTCACCAATCCTCTTAATCTATATTTAGCCGCACAGATCAAGTTTAACATACCCTGTGCTCATGTTACTATGGTACCTCTGCCGTGTCCTCCTCAGTGTGCCGGAGAACAAGGTCAACATCATCAAGGTGATCCGCTCCATCCTCAGGGAGAACGTGAGGAGGAACATGAAGAGCGAGGGCACGTTGGAGAGAAGCGGTAAAGAGCGCCTGGTCCCCCTGCGCAGCACCCTGCCCTCCTCTGCCAGGCTAGGTGAGTGTTCAGAGGCATTCCTGTGGGGGAGATACTTCTTTAAATGAAAGTTGGGAAAGTTTCCGATCATAACATGTACGCATAGGAGTGATCCTCGCTGACTGGTATTTATTTAGCCTTTAAAAATCATCAGCTGTTTAATACTTTTATTTTAGAGACGATCATATCTCACTTTTTAGGTCATAAAATGCTAGAGGGGCTGAGGGTGCAAGTGTTTTGCTCAGATAAGAGAGGCATTGTTCACTTCAGACTCCATGTCTGTTACCAGGTTCCACCAGGGCTTCCTGGTTGTGTAAGCAGCCACTTGGAGATCTCTCTGCCCAGGTGGGGAACCCCAAGCTGGGGCCAGACTCAGACGAGGGGAGCCTAAGCAGTGGAACCTACAGTTTGTCGGGCGCCCCTCCACCTTGCACCTCCTCTGACTTGCAGCAGAACTGGTCTCAGACAACTGGATCCAACTCGCAGCCCCGCTCCTCTGCTGTGAAAGAGTCTGATATCTTGAGTGATGAGGATGATGACGGCTTTAGCGAGGGGGGAACAAGGAGGGACAGTGGAGACAGCAGCTCTCCAACTAGCGCAATTGAGGCTCAGTTCCTTCAACTTAAAGTCTCTGAGGACACTGTGTCACAAAGTGCACCGGCTCCCTGTGTTCAGCCAGAGAGAGTCGGGGACACTCCAGAGACCCAACCCAAACTAATGCGTGGAAACTTCAGTGCTGTTAAGAGGAAAACCAACAGTTTGAGGAGGAGCCAGGGAGCGCTGTTGAACATGAAGGCGCACAGCAGGTCACTGGACAGTCAGGCGGACGCAGCGTCAGCGTCCGGAGTCGTGGATCTCAACACGTTGCTGGAGAGAGAGTTCAGCGTCCAAAGTCTGACTTCTGTAGTGAATGAAGACTGTTTCTATGACCCAGCTGAGAGCTGTGCCACTGACTCTGGAAATGCCACCTCCTCATAAGGGACTGGATAAACAGAGGTGAGACACTCTGACCAGAGAGCTTTGGCTCACTGCAGGCTCTACCAGTGTGGCATGAAGTTGTGCCTCATTTCGGTTTAGTGAGCCACACACCTGCCTGCTAAAAGTAAGGTCTGTTCAGATGAAGCATACTGGCTGACAGACCAAGTTTCTCCCCCTATAGAGGTGAAGAGAGGAGATTTCAGTCCCAATGATAACTACAATGAATCTGCCAAGCACTGATGCATTCCCGCATTCCTCTCACAAGCCGTCTTTGTGACGTTTTTTTCCATCCTACTTTCCCCTGCAGCTCATGCTAATTTGCGGTTTTTGAATTTTCTGTGAGGAAATACGGAGAAAGTCCTTGGTCTGTCAGTCCCAAAAGTTACAAGAGGAGGAGAGTGCACAGTGCATATTGAGCCACAGGATACTGAGATAAAATGTAGCTGTGGAGGAAGCCACACTGGTGCTTTGGCACAGTTTGCCAGGCAGCAGGCTTTTAAACAGAGGTCATGGGCTCAGGATTTGGTCAAGTATTCCAGGCCCTGTTTATTACTGGTATTAAAATGTGTCTTATGTGATCATTTGACCACATATTTTGCCGTGTTACATGCTAATACATCTCCAACAAGCTAACACCCTGCAACTTGCCCATTTTAAGGCGATTTGCATTAAGTGCTGTGTGACCGTCCATCATTATTTCCTATTAAATCAGACGTGCTGGATTCTGCTGACAGTAATATCTCCAGCTGTACACACACAACCGCTGCGACGACTGGCGAGCAGCTAGCAAGAGTGTGGACGTAGTAACTCTGCACAGGGCCCGTTGGCCTTCCAGTGTTAGTGACGTCTGTCTAAATCTAATATCTAAACTAATCTAAACACAAGTGGTCAGCTGAGGATACATGATGGACACAGGTGTGAAAGGCGATGTGCCACAGCTGGATCACCAAAGCACATGTTAATACCAGGTAAAATGAGACAGTAGGGGCCACTAAGTGAAGGCTATCACAGCTGAGTAAGATCCACCCAAAGAGCTGCGTCAGTCAGGTCAGGCTTCCTGAAGAGAGTTGACGTTGGCCTAAACAAACAGGAAGGACACCAACTTTTGCAACTAAGCCTTTTTTGCTGTATTTTGTGCACTAAAGTACACTGTTTGCCTATATATTTGAAATATTTTTTATCTGTACAGGTTTTAATGTTATTAATGCTGTTTTTATTTATTAATAGGTTGGATTATGTATATCTCAGCAAACTAACTCTTTGGTTGAAGGCTTGAACTGTTGGCTAAAGATTTGGTCCATTAGTACACAAATACAATGTAATACCGCTTGACATTTTTTTCCCACTTCATCTTAAATGTTGCCGACTGGATTTTGGTTGTCTTTTACTGAAGATTGTTATTTCCAGCGTTTGCATTTGAAGTGTTTTCGAGATCTGGCTGCTTAATTTGAATGATTTAAACTGCAATAATGTTTAAAACCTAACGTTTCTTTTTATGTTTTTGTCTTGTACATAAAGTCTTTTCTATCTTTGAAACATATATGTATTCTCTTATACATACTTGACACTGTACAGGAAATAAAATACAAGGCAGGAATAAGCAATAAACGCAGGTGATATTTTTGTAAAAACCTTTTGTTTGCCATAGCAAAAAATACATATTGAGGTACTATTAAAAAAAAAAGGCAAACCACTATGACATTCTTTACCCTCTCAGCTCAACTTTACCATGCCTTTAATGCTAGCATACCAATGAATGTGAATGCTCCCTTCTTATGGAATTGTTTTATAAATAAAAGTTTTATCTGTGAATGATGCCTGGAGAACAACGCTTTCAACTTGCCCTTCAAAGTCTGTCAGTTCAGTTTTTATGGTTCTTTATGTTCTGCTGACAGGTAAAGCAGAGCTGGGAACCAAGTGTCTTATCTCAGGCTTCGTCCCTGGGCTTCGCTTGCCACCACTCCCTGATTAGCTGTCATAAAAAATACAGGTATTGGAAGAAAAGGTATATCCTCAATAGAATACATAATTATTTGACAGAAGTAGGGCACGGTTATATGAAGAAAGAGCGTTACCGCAGTGCTGGGGTTTTACATAAGAACTTGTTTGAAATTAACCAAACTACACTAAGCAATTTTCAGTTGGTTGAGCACACTGAGTATCTCCACAAGGATAATTAATTTGTTCTTCTGCTCCTTCTCATTTAAACAACCAGGGGACTAAAGCCACCCAAATGATCAATTTAAGGATGTTTACGAAGCTATTTTCTAAACCATCTGTAGGATGGATAGTGCCAGCTTTATTTTGAGACATCTCCTGTAGATGCCCCATGATTCAATATTATCACAATGCTTCACTCACTGTACAATAGTAAGGCAATTTTAACATGTTGGGATGAGAGAGGTGTTGGGATTACATTGTCATTCATTACCTTTTTTTTTTATATCTGCAAGTTATGCCCCCCAAAAGACAACTTTTTTAAGCTACTATGTAATCTAATGAGATAGAGGTTTCAGTCTGACATCCCACAACATATTATTTTAATGCAGCAGATTGGTTTTGGTTCTGTGAAAGACTCTTTATTTTATTATTCGAGTCACCTAAAATAGAACTTGTTATTGTAATATTAACAGTTTAAATGAAAAGATTAAACTTTTGGGGTGCTTTCAGCTGTTTTTGGTACATTGGTTTTTGACATTTTTGCCATGCCTTGACTTTCGGTCATTTTTTCAACATGCATTATGATGGTATTTTTGGCCCTTTTTATCAAAGTTGTATGCTGTGGCTTGTCTTGGCATGTTATTTTCACTTGTTTTGAGGTGTTTTCAGCTGTTTTTGGGAAATATCATATTTTGAAATTTTTGCCTTTTCGGTCATTTTTTCAACATGCATTGTTTGGATGTTTTTGGCCGTTTTGGCAGCATTATATGCAATGGCGTGTCTTGGCACAGTATTTTATGCCTTTTTGAGGTGTTCGCAGCTGTTTGTGGGACATGTCATATTTTTGCCATATTATTACCTTTCCTTTTCATGTCATACTATAGCATTGCCTTTTCGGTCATTTTTTCAACATGCATTATTTCTGTGTTTTTGCCGTTTTTGCAAAATTCTATGGAATGGTGTGTCTTTGCAAGTTATTTTCTGTTGTTTTGAAGTGTTTTCAGCTGTTTTTGCGACATGTCCTATTTTAACATTTTTGCCGTACAATATTTTGTTTTTGGCCGCAAAATTCTATGCTATGGCGGGTTTTCACACATTATTTTATGCTGTTTTGAGGTGTTTTCAGGTGTTTTGAGACATGTCATATTTTGACATTTTTGCCATACTATAGCCTTGCCTTTTCCTTCATTTTTTCAACACGCATTATTTTGGTGTTTTTGGCTGTTTTTGCAAAATTCTATGCTATGACGTGTATTTGAACTTTATTTTATGCTATTTTGAGGTAGTTTCAGCTGTTTTTGAGACATGTCATATTTTGCCTTGCCTTTTTGGTCATCTTTTCAACATGCACTATTTTGGTGTTTTTGGCCGTTTTTGCAAAAATCTATGCTATGGCGTGTCTTGGCAGGTTATTTTATGCTGTTTTCATGTGTTTTCAGCATTTTTTGGAACATGTCTTATTTTGACAGTTTTGCCATACTATAGCCTTGCCTTTTTGGTCATCTTTTCAACATGCATTATTTTGGTGTTTTTGGCCGTTTTTGCAAAAATCTATGCTATGGCGTGTCTTGGCAGGTTATTTTATGCTGTTTTGAGGTATTTTCAGCATTTTTAGGAACATGTCATATTTTGACATTTTTGCCATGCCATGCCTTGCCTTTTACTTAATTTTTTCAACACGCATTATTTTGGTGTTTTTGGCTGTTTTTGCAAAATTCTATGCTATGGCGTGTCTTGGCAGGTTATTTTATGCTGTTTTGATGCGTTTTCAGCATTTTTTGAGACATGTCTTATTTTGACATTTTTCCCATACTATAGCCTTGCCTTTTTGGTCATTTTTTCAACATTAATTATTTTGGTGTTTTTGGCCGTTTGTGCAAAAATCTATGCTATGGTGTGTCTTGGCATGTTATTTTATGCTGTTTTCATGTGTTTTCAGCATTTTTTGGAACATGTCTTATTTTGACATTTTTGCCATACTATAGCCTTGCCTTTTTGGTCATCTTTTCAACATGCATTATTTTTGTGTTTTTGGTCGTTTTTGCAAAAATCTATGCTATGACATGTCTTGGCACCTTATTTTATGCTATTTTGAGGTGTTTTCAGCATTTTTTGAGATATGCCATATTTTGACATTTTTGCCATACTATAGCCTTGCCTTTTCGGTCATTTTTTCAACACACATTATTTTGGTGTTTTTGGCCGTTTTTGCAAAATTCTATGCTATGACGTATCTTCGAAAGTTATTTTCATGCTATTTGGAGGTGTTTTCAGGTGTTTTTGAGACATGTCATATTTTGACATTTTTGCCATACTATAGCCTTGCCTCTTTGGTCACCATAAAAAAGTCATACTATAGAATGTCGACCAAAATAGCACAAAAAGGGACAATGTGGTATGTTGTCCAAAATAGCATCTTTGTCTTCAAAAATAGCATAAAAATTTCACACAATGGTATGTCTTCCAAAATAGCATGAAATAGTCATACAATGACATGTCATCCAAAATAACTGAATAAAGTCATAGTATAGTATGTTAAAAAATGTCTTGCAACATGGTCATAGTACAGTGTGCTATCCAAAATTGCACAAAACGACCATAGCATAGTATGTCACAAAAAATCCAACAAAAGCAATAAAGTATGTCATTCAAAATCTTACAAAAATGGCATAGTACTGTATGTCATCAAAAATCTCACAAAAATGCCATACTAATGGCATGAAAATTTTCATAAACAATCATCATATAGTATGTATGGACTTTGTTACCAAATTTGAGCAAACTCCCTCAAGGCCATCC
Source organism: Plectropomus leopardus (assembly GCF_008729295.1). Classification (NCBI taxonomy): domain Eukaryota; kingdom Metazoa; phylum Chordata; class Actinopteri; order Perciformes; family Serranidae; genus Plectropomus; species Plectropomus leopardus. The sequence goes on along the minus strand of NC_056476.1, from coordinate 21,615,672 downwards.
TCAAATACTGCATTCACAAGAATGAGATGGATGCAAGGTCACAATGAGCTTGACATTTAAACATTAAATTCTTACCGACTCATCCCTGAGGCCAACGGCATATTAGTACTAAATTTGAAGAAATCCCCTCAGGTATTCATGAGATATTGCGTTTACAAGTATGAAATAGACAAGGTCACAGTAACCTTGACCCTTGACAATCAAAATCTAATCAATTCATCATTCAATCCAAATGGACGTTCGTGCCAAATTCGAGAAAATTCTCTCAGGGCTTTTTTTGCAGCCACAGGAATGGACTGGATGGCTGGATGTACATATGGACGGACAACCCAAAAACAGGTGTTGAGACATAAAAAATTACATTTGGGGTGACCTGTAACTCACCTGGTGGAGTGTGCGGCTGGGTCCTGCAGCTGCCCAGGTTCTGTTCCAGCCCGCAGCCTTTAGCTTCATGTTGTTTCCCCTCTCTCTCCCACCTTTCCTATCTTTCTTGTTGTCTTAATAATAAAGCAAAAAAAAAATTAAATTAAAAAAAAAAAACTGAAAGGGGGGGAGCAGGAAGGAAATGATCAACAAGGCAACACATATCCCACAAATTACAAGAAAATTACTAAAAAGCTAGTTTTAAAAAAGAGGGGAGGATTATCAGAAAATTCTCCAAAAAATAGTAAACGATATTTATAATTAAAATACTATTTTAATTTATATGTGTGTGTGTGTGTGTTTTCCCCTTAATTTTAAGCTCCTTAAATGTCCTTTTTTGTAACTTTTCTCTTTCTTTTTTTTCTGATTATTTTTGGGCCATGTGTTGTTAATTTGCTCACTCCCTTTACCCCATGTGGTTGAAAGAAATCAAACCAATTTGCTTGGGTTTCAAAGGGTTAAAACCTGCTCCAAAACAGCCAACTGCCCACTTTGATACCCTCAACTGTGCTACGCAGGGTAAGCCATATTTAAAGACCGCGATTAGTATTATGCTAATGATTAGTAATGTAGTAATATAATGATTAGTAAAGGCAGTGGCAGGACCAGAAATGAATCTGTAGTATTTCATCTAATCACCTCTAACCTACCACATGCAAGTCTGGACACTTATTTGCATCCAGGCTGTCAGAACACACAGTCTGCTATAACAAAGACGTGTGGAAAAAGGCAACAAAACATTGTACACTGACAGGGGTGGAAAGTGTACTTGATGTCAATTTATTCTTCACTATATTTTAGGGCGGCATATACACTTTTTTCATCACTAGCAGTTAGGGCTTGGTGATACGGAGAAAATCAAATATCACAATATTTTTGACCAAATACCTCAATGCCACTTTTACCCCATTATTGTAGGCTTGGCAATTGGTGCTTTCACAAAAAATTTACACAATGAGAATTTTTGGCAAATATTATTCACCACTGTTGATATAAATGCTCAGCAAGTAAAAGCAAATAATAGAACAGCTAGAACAGCCTTTGAAAGCAGGAAAAGCTAAAACTTATGATATCCAAAATCTGACAAGATATCTAGTCTCATATCACCTTATCAAGGTAATATATTGCCCAGCCCTTATACCAGTGTTGACCAGTGGACTATTCATATGTGCATACAAATTGTTAACTGAAACTACGCACCATTTTGGGCCATAAAAGGAAAGGATTTTTTTCTTTGCAGTATTTGAATATTATAGTTTCTTTGTGTAACAATATTTTAAACAAAGCTTTTCAGCTATATTTTGCAAAACATGTCATGACTCATTGATGACATAATAGTTACACAAAAATATATATGCTATAGTGTGCATCGTAACTGTTTCCTACACATTCAAACTGATATTTTAGACTAGGTATTTGTTTTTTTGTTTTTTTTCAGATGTAATTTGCGGATAATCCATTCATCTCCCCATTATGACACGACCATAATTAAGAGCATTAAGAACATGAAAGCACAAATAATAAAATAGCACTATGTACAAAAACATATGAGGGTGCAAGTACTAAAATACAATTTCATAAATAAGTAAGTAAAATGTGGATAAGAGAATTAAGCTCATATGAACAGATAAAAAATAAGAGGAAAAGAAATAACCATATGTTTAAGTAGATAGGACGCTTATAAAGGAGATGATCTCATAAAAAACAGGTTGCATATAGTTACCTTACGGACATGGGTGCATTTTAGGTAGGGTATAGGCCACTGGATTTACTAATGTGACATTTTGATAAGATGTTTTCAATTTGTGCGGACAAAGTTCATCATAAATATAAGAGTTTTTACTCACCCATAGCTGCAGAAGTGGACCCTGTCACTGAAATTTGGCGCTCCCCCGCGGCTGGTGGAAACGGTAGCTTGCACTACTCCTCCGGTTTTAATTTATGGAGCATGCAGCAGTCAGTTTAAGTGTTTATTTTTATGTTTAAAAAAAGCATGGTGGCGCTGAAAGATATTATACAGTATAAACAAACAAACATTGTCTCGGTATGCCATAGCGGAACATCTGCACGCAGGTGCATGTGATTAGCAGCTCATCACTTGCCCCGTGCGCGTGACGTCATTCTCACTGTCTATTCACTGCGCACCCATGCAATGATTTTCCAAAATAAAAGCTTATCATATCAAAAAATCGACCAGTGTAAGGTCACACAGCTATTTTAATAACACCAAGATCACACAGTCAGGCCTGTGTACCTATCTGCCATGTAGATCTGATGAAATCCTGATTGTAGTTGGAGATTAACACCAACCAATCATCAAAACTGAGTGAATTCTCCCTCTGGCAAGTCAACCTTAGCGTGCCATCTGCCACATTGGCAGGCAACAGCCCTGCAATGTTCTGTTGGTGGTAATCTGTTAGCTTTCAAAAAGAGAAATATTTAAAACTTGCAACAACACTTTTATTGATATAAAACGTTAAATAACAACACAGTGGTCAGATTTCTTTAACAAACAAATCAGAAATGCTGTAGTCTGTTCAATAACTGTAACAAATGTGCATGACATCAGTGCCTCCACCAACATTTGGGATGTAATTTTTCAGATTATAATATTTTGAATCAGATGTCCATTGCGTTTTATTTATTCTTTCTTTAAAATGTATTACTATTAATTGTCTTATATTTTGTATTCTAATATAAGCATGGATTCTTTTTCCTTTAACTCAACAAGAGTCCTTCTGGAGCTGACAAATTCCCACCACTTTCTTTCTCCCTTTAAGCTCCGTCTCCCAAGCGACTGAGCAATATAGTACATAGAAGAGGGAGAAAACGGCCTGAATATGGTGCTGCCATGTTGTTCCCATTTTCTAAATCACCCTGAAAACACTCTGACGGTTCTTTCAGGTCCCACAGGACAAGGTGTTATGTGAATTGGATCTGAAGTAAGAACTGGGACATAAAGAGATTCTCACTCTTAAAGTGAGTGGGTAACTACACATGACTGCTCTGAGCTGTCCCATCCTGGAACAAAGACTTGGAGCTAATCCAACCCACCCAGGATCTTTATGTGCCTCGTGGTTCTTGTCTCTGTCCCGGGATTTCACGTGTACCACCTATTGCTCCCTGGGTGCAGGGAAGAACGTTTTAAAAATGCATGCATATGCCAGGTGGAAATGTCAAGGCTAAGAGCAGTCTGTTGTCTCCCTGTGCTAAAAGAAGCTCTTCGTGGTTTCCGTGCTTTTTTTTTATTTAGCAGGGTTGTTCAGGATTTGGTGCTGTGCTGGATGGCTTGTCCATAAATGTGTCTTTTGGTTTGTTTCCTTTCCTGACTAGGTTCTTCAGTCTGAGCTCCTCTCTGTACTCATAGCCGAGGAGACCGGTTTCCTGGGTGCACAAATGAGCATAAGCATCCGCTAAAGCCCTGAACTGGAGTATGGTGAGCTCTGTGGGGCGCAGAGTGGGGTCCACATCTGCCTTCTGCATCATCTCTCGTGTCAGCTCAACACGACATGCCTCGGGGAACAACCTCCTTGAGGGGGGAGAAACAAAAGAGAGAAAACATGAAGAAAAAAAATGATCCTACAGATTCTTACACTCAGGTTGCTTTGATATCTTAATGATCATGCAAGTTTAATGGCATTATAAAGTTCAAACAGTAAGAAATTATCCCTCAGCGATTATTTCAAATCTGTGAAGTTAATTGAAATCACACAAAGGGCTAGAGCTGCTCATGAATTGTTAATTTGTTCCACTGCCGTGCTCTGTAGTCAAGTGATGTAGATACTGACACAAAACTCACACAGACACAAACTTCCCCAACATTAGGAGGGCTGCTATAATTTAAATGTCCAATTTTCATTTATTTAGCTGGCTCTCACCCTGAAACGCTCCCCAGAATATTCAATACAGAGAGAGGGAGCCATTTATTTTTTAAGACGTTTCCCTGCCTAAGATGTTCGTCTGTGTTCTCTCTCTGCAGGTTGGTGAGCAATAGCCAATTCCACACACTCTCACAGTGCAGATGCTTTTTAGGCGCTTCAGTGCTGGTGCCTCCTCTCCAATTTGGTGCCGTTTCCGCCAACTCGCTGTAGTTACATAAAATATGCTGCCTCGTCTTCCTATGCCACATCAATGACTCATAATTGCTGCTCTCTTTCGCGCAGCCAGTGTTCTTTTGTTTTCCGGGCCTACATACACTTTCCTAACAGGCACGGGGGCGATGGGCAGCGTGCACATGCATGTGAGCGTGTGGGTTTGTTGCTAGTGGTTTTTTGAACAGAGCTGCGCCGATGTTCAGACTTTGGTTAGAGAATGCCTCAAAAGCAGTGTCTCTTTGTATGTCGGAGTGGTTTTGTGTGAGAAAGAGAAGCGGATCAAAATCCATTCTAATTAATGATGAGATGACGACGCGGCTGTCAGAAAACAGAGACTGAAAAATGTAGAGAGAGAATGAAAGATGAGGATGAGAAACATTAAAAAGTAAAAAAGAGAGAGAGGGGAAGAGAGGATAGATGCTTTGAAAGCTGCATCAAGTTGTGTGACTGTGCTTACTCCACTCCTTTATAGCAGTGCTTCCTGCGGAACTGGAAAACGTTCCTGACGACTTTCTCCACCAGCTTGAAGGGCTGCTGGATCTGGGGCTGAACCAGGGGGGTGAAGTGACATACACCCACATCCACCTGCACAAACACACACAGAATGAGCAAGAGACCTTAAAACTCAAGAGTGTGCTCATGGGAATGAAAAAAGTGGTAAGAAAGAGCAGGTAGGTGTGAGGAGGAGAGAGGAGAATGCAAAGTGTGGTGAAAAAAAAAAAAAAAAAAAAAAAACGCTGTAGAGAAAGGTTGCCTGACAAATGGCAAGAGAGATACAAAGCTGGACAAAGAAAGAGGGAGAGGTGGAGGGATCAATACACTGGGATAAAAGAAAAGAGGAAAGGCAGAAAATCAGATGACGCAGCATGGCTGGCTGGCGAGCCGGTTCCAGTTGCCACAGTAACACCTGTGCGATGGACCATAGAAACTGAGCCTCTCTCTCTTGTCTCTCCTCGTGTTGCTGCATCACCACTGAGTTTCTCAATACCTATGAGCCTGACTCACTGTAGCCCACTCGACTATTTCTACTCAGGGTGAAACCAATGCAGCATCAACATACAGTATATGGATCTAGGGATGGTATGTTACACAACCAGAGTTCATGTCCTGGTTGATGAGGGACTACAAACTACTACTCTACAGTCTTTCCACATACTGATAAGGGTGGGTGATGTATCAATTACACACACACACACACACACACACACACACACTTATATATATTTGTTTATATATACTCATATATATATTATTGCTTGCGCCACACTGGATCTATAAAATGACTGTATAGCAAACATCGAGTATGACTTGTCATTGTTTTTTTAATCCGCTCGGCACAAACACGATACGTCACTCACACTCACACTCTCTCTCACACACACACACACACACACACACACACACACACACTCTCCAGCCTATTCAGGCCACCCTCTTCTGGGTGATGGTGTGTGAGAAGGCGAGTATTTTTTTTGTCTTCAGGGCTCTCGGCTGGCTCCAGGAAATGGCTGTGACCATTTCTCAATGATTTTCGAGTCTAAATAAATAATAATAATTTTGCAACCATGGAGAACCAGTCTAACATGGAAATTTTATCAATATATGAAGTAGAAAACTGTCAGTTTGTACGCTGCTGTAATGGTTTGACTTTCTGCTCACTGCTAAACGTTGACCGAACGCTTCAATTCAGCAGCAAAAATATCAACACTTCTGGCCTGAGAAGACGGTATAACAGCACCAGTGGTCTCACATTAATTTATTTCATTACAACAATACTTTATTTGACTTTATTATCAGAGCTGTTTATTTAGCTTTATAACAGCAATATCATATTTAAGTTATTAGTATACTTAGTATAACAGTTCTCTATTTAATTTTATCATAACAATACTTTATTTAACTTTATTTTAACAGTGCTTTATTATAGCCATACCTAATTTAACTTTTCTATAAGAATACTTGATTTGACCACATTTTAACAGTACCTGATTTCACTTTATTATAACAGCACTTCATTTACCTTTAGTGTGACTGCAGTTTATTTTGTAGTTTAGTATTTCAGTCGTCTGCAGTAGTTTAGAGTATATTTTAAAATACTGAGTTATATATTGTGTATCATAATATAGCCAAAGAACAATTTTTTTATAAGCCATGCCGTCCAGCCCTACAAAAATGCCCACTGTAGTTAAACCCCTGGTTGGGTATTACTGAAATAGAGTGTAGAGGGCTGGTGATGGTGGTAACATTAGCTCTAGTTCTTCACTAGCTGCTGACTCCCGATCCTTCCCGTGTCAGCCCTAAGCTGACATGACACACTGCTGAAGTAATCGTGCCAAACTTGGCAGAGCCTATCTTACTCTCACATCACTCCCTCTCTGACTTCCAAGCTACACTACACTACATCCACATGTTCTCCCTTCACACTATTTTTAATTCTACTTTCTTCATCTTCTAAACACCATAAGGGGATCAAGGAGGCTACTGCACAATCAGAGACTTTCTACTGTGTGTGGACCAATGGCAAAGCCAGACAGTGGGCAGCAGAGCGGAGCAGTCGCCTGTCTGTCTCTCCATAGTAGGTAATAGCCTTACTTCCCTCATGAGGGAGCACTGAGAGGGACTGTGCTCTGACTGGCTGAGCAGACTGACAATGGGGCTCCGAGGAAAACCATCAGCAGTGTTAGTCTTAATAATAATACATTTCATTGCCTTTAAGTGCTTTTTGGCTTTGAGAGCTTTTCAAGATGACTCTTTATATAGCAAGGGAAAAAAAGACATCTATACAAGCACCTGACGTCCATCTAAATGGAAAAATTGAGATCTGAAGTGGAATTGGGAGTTTTTTGATGGAAATACAAGCTGAGAAGACATACAACAGAGAAGACAGATGTTGCATAATGTACATGTGCAGGTATGTAAATGAGAGGAGACAAATGTTGTAAAGGCAGCAGGTGCATGAATGGTAATGTTACACAGCATGTTAACTTATCATTCAAAGGGAAGTCAAGCATGCAAAGACACATACCCGCAGACTTGTTCCCCCCTCTTACTCATACAAACACATACACACAAGCAAAATAAAAGGACATCTATTTAGCTCAACAGCCCTCCTGTTGAGACTATATGCCCTGCGGAGCTCCTCGTACATCCTTGAAGATTGTATTTCTGGATTGTGTGACTCACTCACTCACAGCTGCCTTTTGCTTTCCTCGGCTAGGGGCTGGCGTCAATAATTAGGGGAGGAAAACTAAAGTGGTCCGAGGACGCACAAAAGGATTTCTAATGAGCTGTTTAGATTCCCATTTTCAGCAAACAATTGAGGTACTGCTCAGGAGCACTTGTAAACCGCAGCACTATCTCTTATCAGATCTATAGATCCCTGTGTAGTCCAGAGATGCTTGCTGCTGGCTGCTTCTGAACATTCCTGCGCAGTGGCGTTTAATGGGACAGCGGCCACGGAGACTGTTTGTCTCAACAGCCCTGAAAGCTATGTGCAATAACATTGCAGAGAAAGCTTCACACTCCTGGGTCCAACCTTAGAGGGTTCGAAATAGATGGAGAAATAAAGACTGTTATAAGTTTAATCTGTAAGTGCATGTCCTGTACAGCTGTTGGGTAAATCTCATGTTTAATTTTAATTTTTGTCATGTTTTACAAATGCTTAACACTGATTGACTTAATGGTTTATTTGCAGAGTCAGCGATGGCCTTGACTTCTTGATGATGAGGCCATTATTAATCCACAAACCCTATTCAGCTCATATGATGCTTTTTAAATAGAGGTCATATGACAGGTGTTTTCAATAGGCATTGAGGGCTGGGACTGCATCATTTGGTTTGAAACAAGATCCATGTATTAAGACAATCAATCCCTCCACCTGTCACATCAAAATGTCATGATTCTGGTTGGGATTTTTCTTTAATCTAAATTGCAAAATATGCTCCTATCAGTGCTTTGGTGATGCAAGATCAGACCACCATCTGTTGGGAAGAAGCAATAAAAAGGAATGTCTTTAATTTCACTCTCTGCTGGAATAATTAGGCCATTTATATTCTGCACTTCATGATTTAAGAGAGGAGCAAGGGGAAAAGTCGATATTGGGACTATACAGGCAGCAGCATTTCAGCCATCAGCTTGTCCAAGTCACTTTGCTCCTATGATTTATGTATGGCCTTGCTACACGGCTTCGCTAGGTAGTGCCACTGGAATATATCCTGCTCCCCGCCATTAATCCTTCCGCTGATAACCTCAACATGCAAGGAAACTCCGTCTTAAATCACATGCCGTCACCTGGGCCCTCCAGTGAGGTGCTTGCTATGAACAAGCCCCCCCGTCCCCACAACCCCTAAAATACTTTGCATCTGCTGGGTGATCCAGAAGTGGGGTAGTAGACTGACTTATTGACCTTATCTGACAACCTTAATATCTCACCCTTGCCCGCTAGCGCAACAAAGTAGGGCCAGGGAGCGCCGTGGCTGGCGAAAATAATTGGAGGCCAACATTACTGTCTTTAAGAGGCTGTGGGGGGCTCATTTTTTAAGCTAGCACCAAGCTAGTGATATCTTGGGAATTTGAACAACCTGAGGCAGGCACTGGTACCTACCATGTGTCAGGAATGAGGCTAAATAATGCTCCGCAGTTAGGCTCAATTTTGATAAGGAACAAACTGACTGACTATCTGAATGACAATGGGTTATATGGGTACCCATGAGTCTCCCGAAACTTGAGGAGGCTTGTTTCCTTTATTTTTTTTGGTTCCTGACAATAATGGTCCATCCATCCATCCACTTATCAAGTGACGGGTCGTGGGGGAAAGCAGGCTGAGCAATGCACTCCAGATGTCCTTCTCCCCAGTAAGGCTTTGCAGCTCCTCCTGGGGGAGGCGCTCCCAGGCAAGATGAGATATATAACCCCTCTAGCGTTTTTCTGGGTCTGCCATGGGGCCTTCTGCCAGTTCAACATACCCAGAAAACCCAGCAGGCTTCAGCTCAAATGCCTGAATGACCTCAACATGAAGGAGTATCAGATCCCTCTGGTTGTCTGAGCTCCTCACTCTATTTCTAGGGCTGAGCCCAGCCATCCTGCAGAGACAACTCATTTGACTGCTTGTGTCCGCAATCTCATTCTTTCGATCACTACCCAAAGCTCATGACCATAGATGAGGGTTGAGATGCTGATGGACTGATTAATGATTTTGCCTTCTGTCTCAGCTCTTTCATCACCACAAGTAATGTACTCCTTCAAATTTAAGCTGCATTTTGTCTTTTTAAAGAAAGGACAAACAGCCTAATTGAAGAACAATAAATCACTTTACATGTTTATTTAGATAACACATTAAAACAGAATTGTTGTGGAACGCAAAATGTTTACTTTACCAGTATTAGTCTGCACGTCTGATAGGTAGTAACAACAACTGTAAAATAAGAATCCAAAGTATATCAATATCTATCAGTCTCCAAACTGACATAGTTTTCCATTTTGACAACAGCATAATCGAACTCATGAAATTTATCTTCAGCTTTTGGCCACCTCTCTAAAAAAAAAAAAAAAAAATGCCCTTGCCCTTGCTCTTCCCCTCAATTTCTTTTCACAGGTGGCAGTGAGGATCATACATACAAAGCAGACAGAGACTGGAAGTGCTTTGATGGTAATCATGTCTTGAAGCTTGAACAGGCCATCCTATTTAGTGGTGGAAAATGAGTGAATCATTACCGCTAATTTGGCCTCTGAAATAAATTGTTATGTAGGGATCTATACTGAAGCTCGTGAAATTCCCCTTGCTCTGATGCTCTTGATCAGGCTAATCTGATTGGAGCTCTCTTGAAAATACTTTGAACCTGATTCTCTCTCTTATGTATGGTATACGAAACAATCTGATGAACTAACACCTTGCGCCTTCCTCTGCAAAATGAAGGTCTTACGCTGCTGATTCCCCTGGTAGAGCGTTTGAAAAGGGCAAAATATGACAGATCTCTAGGTAAAAGTCACACATCTGCTTTTGTCTGAGACCTTCTCTGACCCAGTTGGGTACAATAGGCCCAAATCTATATAAAGAAACTCGTGAGTTACTATATTACATGCATTTGACCTTCCCAAAGCTCAACAGGGAACTCTATTACTCCAGCTCTGCCCTGTGGTTCTCCAGCTCCCCTTTCCACCTCCGACATCTCTCTCTTGGTGAGTACTTGCCCAATGGCGTGTGAGCAGTAATTTGTCATGTCCCTCTAAGCATAACCAAGATGAGATGGCAGGAGCCCCGGGGCACCAGCCACTGTGCTACCTGAACCACCAACACTTGCGCTTACATAATGGCAGGTTCTCAGAAAGAGCAGGGGGATGGAAGAAAGCTATATACAGCCAGGGAATACAAGAGAGAAAAGCTCACAGCGATCCTGCAAAGGGGAAGAGCTGCATTAATCATGACAATACCTTGAGAAGACAACCTCCATTACATCAGTGGAGGGAGACAGCCTCTCGGAGAGGAGAAAGCAGCAGTCAATGCTGCTGAATATACTCGGCTGATGTTGCTTGAGGGGTTGGGGAGGAAGGGCTTTGGCTTCCTGTGCAGCCCAGTGTACTTCCCATGAAATCGCCCATGGCATGCACACAGGACATTCAAGACTAGCCCTAGTGTTTGACAAGATCAGCTCCTAAGAGAGATGCTTTCGTCACAGAAAAACTTGAACTTTGCCCGTAATGTGAAATTCACTGGACCAGTAGAACAGAAAATGGGGACAACATGGGAAAATTTGTTTTGATGAGATATTTGCAAAGTCATAAAGGCCACTCCACATCGTTCACTTGGGAGTCTTAATGGAGTCAGCCGAAGAGACTCTTTAATCAAGCCATGCCAGTAATTTTGTAACATGTCACAAGTGTTTTCCCCTGGACAGGTTTACACATATTATCTACGGTGAGACCGGACCAAGGGCCCTGCTCCACAACAAGATTGAATTGACAGCGACATCACAGTTATCACACAACACCTTGCATCTCCGCAGCGAACAAACTGCCTTTGCAAGACGATGAGCACGGAAACCAATTACGCAAGGGAGGACATAAAAGAGGAAATGCAAATTGAACGATAAAAGCCCCTAGTGTGGGCAAAAGGGAGCGTGGCTCGTCCGGCTGTGCCTCAGAGCTATGCTGCAAAAAAAAAAAAGGCTAGAGAGCTCTGCTGTGAGGTGATAAAATAAAAGAGGACCACGCTTATAATAGCCTGCAATATCTTCACACATCACAGCATCACACATCTGCACTCACCGGGCGTATGTTAACTGCATTTTGCTCTTCTCTCCTTCCATCTTTTTCTGTCGTTTTATCTACTCCCTCTATAATCTATTTATTTATTTATCAACAACACCAGCATCAGCACTTAGCATCTCATCGGTTACAAGGAGACAGGTCACACACGCCATACTGTAGTGTGTCTGTGGAGAACTGGGAAATTTTTTTTTCCTGCTGCAGTGGCATCCCGCAAGGAGCCCAGAGAGTGTAGTGTTGAAGGTCGACACCAAAATCACACCGGAGGTAATGTGGTGTGCATCCTCCTGCATGCTGGTCAGATCTCATTTTAAGAAAAGGTCTCTTAGGGGTAGTTTACAGGGAAAACAATGGCTTGAGAGAGTACTGGGCCATATTTTACAAACAGATCAATAGCTAAACAAATCAATTGCTACCAACCTATCTACGTGTAATGGCTACACATCACTGTGGTCAATGCCCGGTCATTATACTGTAAGTGGAGGGATAGGCAAAATCATTTCCCGCAGCTGGTTGCTTTTGCTGATTTGCCCATGCAGCAAAATAATAGCAACACACATCTGCGTTTTCAAGGGTATCGGGTCTATTAGTTCTGTCTGATTTTTTTCCCCTTCTCTCTCATTTGTCCTCTTTGTCATTCATGAATCAAGGCCACCCTAGCCACTCCCTCCCTCGTTGTATGTCCTCCACAGAGAGGAGAGGCAAGACAGGGTAGCAGCTGTGAGTTTTAGGCTCCTGCTGACTGACGCCTGATGAGGATGAAGCCCCGGGGAGGGTCAGTTTTGGCATGGTGGGTTACACATGAACCAACACATAAACAAACAAAGCTTTGTACAACACAGTTCTGACCAGCTCATCTGGTCGTAATGATAGCAGATTTTTCTTCTGTCTTAATTAGATTACTCTTCCCTGTTGGGTGGTGGGGGTATGTTTGGTAGTCTTATCAAGACTTTGCATCTTAGCTATTTCTTATCTTTAAACAGCAGCAGTATTGCATTATGATTACTGAGTAGCTCGGTGCTACTCACTAATGAATTTCCTTTTAATTCTTGGTTAGATTACATTACGAAGCAAGAAGAGTTTTAACTATCCTGAATAAAGTCTGAAGAAACAAATGTTGCTCTTAATAGCCAATACCTGTCTGAGAACAAATACCATAGTGAGAAACTTCATGCATTCATATTATGAATGACGTTGTCATTTTTGTCATTCTTTTTATTTTTTTGACATGATGGGAAGCTGGACATAACATTTTGTAATTACATTAACTTTTTGACTTTTAAAGGTACACTAATCAGGACTGTCAGATACTGTTTGTAAACACACTTGCCAACAAAAGTGAAAGTAAAAGCCAATTCCAGATACACTCTTGTTCGGCCTTTTGTCTCACTATATTTGGATTTCTTGGATGTCTTCTGCTAACATTTTGGCACCTGGTTGCTACCTTTAAAGAAGCGCTGACCTCATCTGAGCGCTGTGGGGGTACACACCCATAAACATCCCAAACACAGAAAATTCAAACAAAGGACAGAAGGTTCCTGTAGATAAATACACCGCCACAGACTCCTAGTGGGTCATACATTCATTAGTGATGATTGTGAGGAATTACCTTAGGAAATGGCATGGTGTATTTTGATGCATGTTGCTGTTATTTTCACAAAAATCTGTTCTCCAGATGGGCTAAATAAAGACTATTCACATTAGACCAAAATCTGTATGCTACTGTGCACTGTAAAAATATCATTTAGTACAACTTTTGATTTTAGTTTATGCTTAACTAGTATTGTGAAGATAGAGTGTGGTTTGAAAGTAGATAGCTAACAATGAAAACAGAAATGAAATGTAATAAGTTACAGAATTTTAGTAAGCCAACTGAACTGGAATAATGTGTTAAAAGGGACAGTTCACCCCTACAAAAAATCCAACATGTAGTGCTATTTATAGACAGACATTTCTTCAGCTGATATCTCCCAACACTCACACCAAAACAATCTAGTTAAATAAATAGTACTACAGGTAAAAGGAAAAATATGTATTTTTGATTTTGGGGTGATTTTTTCCTTTAACAATTGTTTTGTTTAAGACCGTGAAAAAACAGTTCTGATAAAAGCTGTTCACAGAGAATGCTGGGTAATGTTATAGAACATTACCCAGCATTGAATCCTAAAACCCAGAAATGACTTAGCATTTTAGTACCTCCAGTTTCCTCGTCTCAAAGTCAATGGGTTTTTTGAATGGGTTTTTGGTTAGAAAGTTTAAATACGACCTGTGGTTACCACAAGCTTAAAAGAGTTTCATGTTTTGTTCTACGAAATAAAATATATTAGTAAGTTCATACTAACTCAACAATAGCTTTTTACTTTTGGCAATTACATTTAGACTTCAAAAATCGTAACTGTGGAGTTCATAGGTAAAGATAATCTTGCTGACCAAAAATGTGCAATTATTATAAACATTTGTTTACCACAGAGCTTATTTCCTGCAATGATACAAAATCCAAAATGGAAAAATCCCATAGGCTTTTAAATGAGGACGAAACTAACTTCCTGGTTGTCCTACAGAAAAACGTCATCCCCGGAGTACTCTGTTTCTTTAAGAGAAAGTAGTCCTGATAAAAACTACTGACAGAATTCTGGGAAATTGTAAACCTACTTTTAGAGTAGCTTGGACATTGTTTCTGTGGACAGACATATTTCTGCTTCAATTTGTACAAAAGCAAATAAAATCAAAGCCCTGTGAATATAACCACTACAAATCTAGAGGTAAGTTAGATGATACTGTTGTCCTATAGTTTGTGTAGACCGACTGCAATATATTAAAAAAAGTACAGACAGGAAAGCTAAGGTGCTGTTAGACCTAACCTATTCTGTGTTTCCTAACTCCCACTACCAAAATTGTTTTCCTGGATTTCCTGTATTTTGATGATTCACGGTGGAATTATTTATTTATTTATTTTTATCATGCAAATGGCGTCATGCATTGACCAAGATATGAAAAAACAAAACAAAACAAAACAAAACAAAACAAAACAATGGTAATGGTCAAATTAATTACTTAATTAGCCTAACCTTAATTAATAGCGTTATATTGGTCGGTGCACTCGGGAGCATTTTTAGTAATGTTCAGCCGTTTATAAAGTTGTTGTGAGGCAGAGACCGCTATCCTCCAGCGCACGCACGCACACACGCGCGCGCGCGCATACACACACACACAGACACACACCGGCGAGCAGAGAGAGAGAAAGAGAGAAAGAGAGGGAGAGAGAGAGAGAGAGAGAGAGACACAGAGAGAGAGAGAGAGAGAGAGAGAGAGAGAGAGAGAGAGAAAGAGCTAGGGAGAGAAAGAGAGAGAGTCGGAGCGCTACGGTTATTTCTCCCAGGCTCCGGCCAAGCCTGTGTGGTCGATGGAGCAGGGATGTCCTCTCTTACAGTGTTGCTAAAAAAATGGATGGCTTGAATGGACCCGTGATCCGGACTGGATTCTGCTGCTCGCCCCCTCATCAGCCTGCTGTCTTTTCAATGTGTGACTGTGTGTGTTTACAGGAATCACTGCGAACAACGTGACGCGTCAGCGCCAGCTCTGCACCAGCCAGGGTAAGGGATTATTTCAACATCGCTTTTTCTTTCCCCCTTGGTTTATAAAACAGCAAACAACACGAGTGAGCCTTTTGACTATTTTTTCCGAAGCTCGAACGGGCTCTTTGATTTGATGACAGAGAGCACATAATGCCAGCTGGAAGTCCGACAAAATAGTAATAAAACAGGTACATTCGCAAAGTTTAATTCTAGCAGCTGACAAAATTGCTTAAACTGGTATTTAACCTGAAGATAACGTTGCGTAAGTGTTAAAAATGTTGGCTTAGTTCATAAGGTAAACAGCAAAAAGTGGTAGAATATATAGTATATGAGTGGAGTGAGGGCACTGCAGCTTTAAGTCCACATAGCTATTGAGCATTGCAAATACCACAAACTCATTTCTCCCTCTCCAATAACAGCTCTATGGGGCTCCGGTAAGGAAAAGGAGAAGGCAGCGCATAGAAAATGCATACATGCACAACAACCTCGGCGTTTTGCTTACCTACTGTATAGTCAGCCAGCTCTTATCGCTCATGCTTCACGCTGCCCTTTGTTTCCAGCCAGAAAAGTCTGTGCTTGTGTTAGGTGAATGAGGGGAGAGGGAAAGAGGGAGAACCCACTCAGTTCAATTTCTCATTTCTGTCTCTCTCCTCCAGTCCAGTGGAGCTGCAGCTGAGGAGCTGAGGAACTGGGGATTTGACTGGCAGCTGGCATACCACTAAGGAAGGGGAGAGAGGCGGCTGGGCAGCAGGGTCTACGAGCCTAGCTGGTGCTGGGTGAATGCTGCCTGGCGAGGACGAGGGCTTAGGCGGCAGCAGCGTCAACTTGAAAGGGAGCATGGCATCCACGGGCATGCAGATATTTGGATTTGTCCTAGCACTATTGGGCATTATGGGTGCTATGGTGGCCACTCTGCTGCCCAACTGGAAGGTCAGCGCAGACGTGGGCTCCAACATCATCACAGCAATCTCCCAGATGCAGGGTCTGTGGATGGACTGCACATGGTACAGCACAGGCATGTTCAGTTGCACGCTTAAGTATTCGGTGCTTTCACTACCTGCGTACTTGCAGACTGCCCGCACCACTATGGTGCTCTGCTGCGTGATGGCTGCCATGGGCCTCTGTCTGGCATCCCTGGGACTAAAATGCACACGCTGGGGCGGTGGACGGCGCTCCAAGCGGCACGCCGCAATTGCCAGTGGTGGCTGCTTTGTTGCTGCAGGCTTTCTGTGCCTGGTGCCTGCGTCCTGGTTTACCAACGAGGTCATCACCAACTTCCTGGACTCCAGTGTGCCCGAGAGCAATAAGTTTGAGCCTGGAGGTGCTGTGTACGTGGCCTTTGTTTCAGCAGGATTCCTTTTTGTGGGGGGGTCCATCTTCTGTATGTCCTGCTCGGGGAAGAGGCACGGACCCCAGGACCTGGTCCTGCTCCCTCCCCCTGATAAGCTGCTGCTCCAGCAGCAGCAACAGCAACAGCTGCTCCAGCAGCAGGAGCTCCAGCACCAGTACTGTTCTCTCTCCCCATTAGACAATAAGACTGGCTACAGCCTGCAGGACTATGTGTAATAAAGCAGTGCTGTATACGCTACGGCTAAAGGGAGACGAGCCTGAGGGGGATCCATCGCGGCTTATGCTACACACCAGGCTCCACTCCAAATGGAGGTGGAGAAAATGAGAGAGGAGGGCAACAACTTTGAATTTATTTCCCCCTCTCCTCTATCTTGCTCTTCTTCCCTTTTCTGTTTTGCAAGCACAAGCAGTGGAGGTATTCCCTAAGCAGCGCCTTGGAACAAACAGTATGAATGTGTAAGGAGCCAGAATAAGGTGCTGCAGCATCGGAGGAAGCCGCTAACCAAATGCAGACATCCTTCATCAGTAAATCACAGAAAGAGTTCCCCGGGGAATGGATTAAGCAAATAAGGAAGACTTCTGTGTAGATTTTTTTTCCTCACCAAAGGTTTGAATTGAAAGAAAAAAAAGCAATCATTTAGCTGCTATTTACAATCGTCTGGTACCCCCTCAATTGACAACACAGGCAATATAATGCCTGAGAAACCTTTTCATAGCAAGCCATTGTAGTTTTTCGTATACCTATCCACGAGAATGCTACAGAGAATTGATTGAAATAAATAGTCATATTTTTGTTAGCTACTAGAATGATGTTGATATTTTGCCTCTAAAGCATGCTGTGTGGAGCCTGTCTGTGAATTAATACAGCGGCATGCCTGGTAGAAGACTGAGACATAGCCACAAAATGCCTGTGCCTGAAAAGCTGTAGAAACATTACCCTGCTGTAACTGTTCAAAGAGGACTGTCAGGAGGAGTAGATGTGGACTGCTGGGCTGAATATAAGATGGAAAATGCAGACAAACAGTTGCCTGCTCCTCTCTCTGCAGGTGGAAACATGAGAGCGATGGAGAGAAATTGATAGAAAGAGATTGAATCCTTAAGCAGAGTGGACAATCTGATGCCCTGTTTTTAGATCCCCATCCTGACAAAAACATACTGCCTGTAAGTAGCAGCCACCCATCCTTATCCATCTACCCATCCCTGCACGCCCTCAGACATGCACACCCACACACTTCCTCATGCTCTTGTGTGTGTTTGTGTAGACGGTAAACACTCAGACACGCCGGCTTTTTGCATGTGCTTTTCACTCCTGTCATCCTCCTCCGCACTGCCATGGAAACAGAATGCAGCATTCAAATATGTGTATTGTCTGGGGGTATGTGCATGTCAGTCAGTGATTTGAAGTTGTTTAGGGGGGCATCTTTTTCTCTAAGCGTGGCTCCAGAAGCTTTAATCACAGCTTTTGCTCACACTACTTTCACTAATCCCCTTTATTACCCAGTGACATGAGGCAGCATCCCTGGTACATGGTCAGAGGTTTGGGAAAACACTCTTCCTCGCTGCCCCCTGCTATGGTGTCTATACCATGCTAGTAGACTCACAGGGATGAACGGCTGTTTAATGGTGCAGTCGCAGGGTGGCAAAGACAAGCAGAAAAAGAGAAGCTTCTTGAGTCATGGTTGACTGGGTGGCTGTGTGGCAGGCAGCTAAAAAAGGTTTGAGTCATTCTCCATATGTGACTTGTTTTCCAAGTGCGTCAGCAATGCGCATATGCTACCAGTCTACACCTGCAGAAGGTCTCAGTGTCTTAGATTGCAGCCACTTGACTATGCCACCCTTCCTCTTTTCCCTACCGGTCACTCTCTTTCATTTTCTGTCCTGTTTGTGTCACATGTCACATGGATGTGATCGCTGACAAGAGAAAGCTGATGCATGTTGAAAGCATGGCAGCCCCAACACACACGCGTGCATAAACAAAACTCCCACCTACTCACATGTCAGTAGCACTGTTACGCTTACAGGCAGTGATGTTCCAGAGTGTGTCTACTCTTTACTGAGAGAGGGATATGTGAGGTTTTCATGCTTGAGACAGGCCTTGGCAGTGATGTATAGAACTGCACATTCTCTCCTTCTCTCTCATAAACATGCAGCTTCCTGGGGGAAAGCAGATGGCTAAGCCCAGCTCGCCACCTGCAGGCTGCTGCCGGCACGCCACGGGCATCTCTGTGGGCTCCACTGCCGGCCCTGGCAGCCCTCGAGGGCCAGGTTTCCACCCCACCCTGACTTACCCATCTTGCCCAGCACAGACTATAGCCGACAGAGCTGGCCCCCTGACAATAACTCACTGCCCAGGCACCATAACCAATGCAATAAACAAAGAAGAATGTGCCATGTCATCAACTAATACCGACACGTTATGTGTTTCAAGAATGTGCCAAAATCGTCTCATGATGACACTTTTTAATTCTATCTGGAGTTCTTTCTGTTTATTTTTTTATTGCGTTGTTTGTACGTGAATTATACATCAGCAAATGTTTTATGGATTTGTGATTTGTTCTGCCAGACTAAGTCTCAAGTCAACTAGATGCTTGTGTACAGTCCAGTGCAGCTTTCGAGGGTTATTTTAAATCCTCTTCATTCCTCATTTCCCAAAGCACAGCAAGACTTCACCGGGATGAGAATTTCATTGGAAAGCGTTTTCTAAATGAGAAAAATGTTATTTGTTTCAGGAATTCTGGTTCACTGTAGGTCTGTGACAACTGTACACAAGTATCTAGGCTTTCAAGGTGTTTGTTTTCACTGAGGGATCAGGATTCCCTCAGACTGATTCAATATAAAATACAATATCATATTCATACCATATCTTCTTTATAAGAAGACGACTCAGTGCACCTTTACATTATTTGACAGCAGTTTGTTTCAAACGGCTGAGCATTCCAAGCTCCCTGGACCAGTACAGATACATAACATTAGTGGCACTCTGGAGAAAAAGGGAACAATTTCTGTCTGATGGAATTCAGCAGGATAATAGGAGCTAGAGATTTCTCTTTTTTGTGGCTGTGCAGCTTGATCATCAGCACGCAATTTCATTAGCTTATAAATGGCCAGAGTGCAAAGTGACAAGGTCCTAAAAGTTCTGAAGAGTTACAACTCTCCTGCATATACTGTACCGAGACATTTATTTATCATTTTGATAACTGCAGCTTATTTTTGTGGATGCTTTAGCACTTCTTACTTTGCCAGAGCATATTTGTGATGATTAACAGTCCACAAGTTCTGATACAGTTGTCTCAATGTGCTTGTGCAAGTAGTTCTATTTTTTACCAATAAAACTATTTTGTGAAAGCAACATGCCTGCTGTATGTGGCCTGCGTGCGAGTCTTGTGTGCTTTTACGTGTGCGGATGATAAGGACGGAGATAGCATTCATCCTCCTGCCAAATCTACAGATTGTTGGATAGTACAGGCTGTGCTGAGTACAGCAGGCAGGCTGCTCATACGCAGCAACCAGGAATACAGCAGGATCAGTCCAACTGAAATATGCATCCATAAAACATTACTGTGTGGAAATGGGTTTTGAAAACGGAATTCTTCTTTTAATACCACATCCAGCCTCTGCCAATCACTCCTCACTGAGATGATAGCAAAGACTATTAGATAAATGACTTATGGGAGTTATCTCAGTTGTCAGGTATATCTGAGGAAGAGTTATGAGTTTACTGACAACAGGGTACAGGGTTTCCAGGGTCACTGGAAACCTGTTAAAGTCATGGAATTTCACAGTCTCATTTACGAGGCCTATATCATTAGTAAAAATCATTGACAGTTTTGAAAAAGTCATGGAATTTTGTTGAGTCTAATGATTTTTTTTTTGTTCCGGTAATCTTCCAGAAGCCAGTGCCAGACTCATACATTTGCTCGTAAAGCTATTGTTTAATAAAGAGCGATGGATTGACTGTGGCTGTAGTCTGAAATATTTGAGGTGAATATGAACATAATCAACTATAAACTATAATAATCAACTATCAGAGGCTGGAAAATGTTGCTGATGTAATTTTCTTACAATAATTAGTGTTTGGAGTAAAGACTATGATACAGCTCTGTACATGTTATACATTGTGATACATGGTCATGGACAATTTATTATGGTTCCTTGAAAAGTCAGGGAAAAATTTGAAATGTTGACTACGAAAATATGCAGGAACCCTGCATGTACGGTAGCTGCTGATTAAAGATGACAACAAAAGAAGAATCACACATGCAGTAAGAGTTTGTGTTTCACAGACATTCATGTAAGGGCCAATCAGATGACTGATTATTATATGCTAGTTAGGTAACAGCAAACTGCTGTACAAATATGAAATAAATAAAAGTAATTAATAAATATTGAACAGTCTGTTCATCAGAGCACTGAAGAATTGAAACGATTAGTTGATTATTTGATTGATCGACAGAAAAATAGTTTGTAATTATTTTGACAATCAATTATTATTTGAATCATTTTTTGTGGCAAAAATGCTAATCAATCACCACTTTGAGCCATTTAATTGTGAGGATTAACTGTTTTTTGTCTTCTGTGATTAAAAACTTGACTTTTGGGGGGCTTTGAGTTGAACAACAGCAAACATGTAATGAAGGGGGCTAACGATTATTTTCATTATTGATTAATCTGCCAGTTATTTTCTTGATTAAACATAAGTTCTTCACTCTATAATATGTCAAAAAATGATAACAAAAATGTTGACCAGTGTTTCCTATAGCCCAAGATGACAATCTAAAATGTTTTGCTTTTTTCCGCAACCCAAAGATATTAAGTTATCTGTCATACAGAAGTAAAGAAACTACAAAATATTCGCATTTAAGAAGCTGGAATCGCTTATTTTTTTAAATTACTTAAACTGATTAATGGATTATCAAAAAAGTTGCTGATTAATTTCATAGTTAATTAACTGTTGCAGTTCTACTTTGATGACATATTTGTAAGCTTTAGGAAACTGTGGTTAGCATCTTTTGCTATTGTTTGATATTTCCCAAATGAAGAATCAAGAGAATTCTGCAAATTATTCAATAATGAAAATAATCAATAGTTGCAGACCTACTGGGATTTTTTAACTGTCAATGTCCAACTCTGGACATGTCTTAGTAAAAAAAAATTAAATGTTATGTGTTTGTATGAAAATGCATATATATATATAATATATATATACATATATATATATATATTGTTTTTTGGATATATTAAGCTCACAGATATTAATATTAGTACTGGCCTTAAAATCCCATAATGATTAGGCTTCAGTCCATGAAATTCAGGAACTGAATACATGCAAAGGCAGAAAAATTATCTATAAAAAAAAAAAAAAATTGAAACAAACATCCCATCCTGGGATCCCAACTTGCTGCATGAAGATGTCTTCAGCGGAGCTCGTTTCAAATCAGAATACTGTACAGTGTGTTTTCAAACTTTAATATCTCTGTCATATACAGTACTGTAGCCCTCATGCCACAGATGGAGCGCTTGTTTAATAGTTACTTTCCAAGTGAATCTGAGCTCTCATTACAGCTGATTGGAGCCGCAGCAACAGCGACTGAGCGAGGATGTGCTTTCCTGAAACAAACATGGATTATTCAAGGCTCTCTCTTATTCTCCCACTCCTCTTGGTTATGCAGCGAGAGTGCAGGATCAAATAACTACTCCTCTCGTGGGGAAACGCTAATAAGATCTGCTCCTCTGTGTATTTAACCTACATTTTCCATCAAAGGCTTTCACCCTGAGTTGCCGCTATGACAGATCTGGAATGTGAGGGGAGGTGAGCGCTTGTCAATTTGAGACAGGGGTTAATCATGCGTCAGGCTTCTCTTTGAACTTTCCTGCCACGTCAAAATTCGCAGATTACTTTATTGACCTTCTTGACCAGCGAATAACCTTTCCAAAGATCAACCGCAGAAAAAGAAAGACAAGGCGATGACTGCGCACAAGAAGTTATTGCTCTGTACCGGTCATGCTGGCAGACACAAAGACTGAGACGGATATCAGAGCATGTTAAGGAGCTGTCGCACCATCGCTCACCAAAACTCCATTAGCGATCACCACATTGCTCAAAATACAGTGAGCGCCCAAATCGCTCTAATGTGTCACCAATGTGCTGTCTTCGTTTTGGATAGCCATTATGCTCATGAAGGTTCATACTGGAGATATAATGTGGTCATCAACGCAGAGGGAGAATGACCTTCCTTTGTTGCTCTCCCCAGGTCTCTACGCTCATGTGAGGCTGGGGGAATAACAGCAACGACCTTGGCTGAGCAGTTAACTGCTGAGAAAGGCAGTAAATGCTATGGAGATGACAAAAGGGGCGCTTGTAGGAAAACAATACACTCTGACAGTTCAAAGGAGGCCCTTTAATATTTCAGCTTTCAATACGGAGCAGGACGCGTCGCTGGGAGAATTTGGTAAGCTGAAGGTGAGCGAGGCTAAATGCTTGAAAGGTGTTGACACGGTTGGTTTTTTGCAATCTATATCTCTCCTGAGGAAAGTGATCGCCTTAGAGATTATTGTATTACAGAAACAGCTTGATAAATCTGTCACTTAAACCCTTTGAAACCTGATTAAATGGGTTTGATTTTCTTTTTAAAAACACACAAAAATGTGCAAATAAACCAAGTAAAAAAGACACAAGAAAATTACCTGAAAAAAAGACGGGGGAGGGTAAAAAAAAAAAAAAAAAAATATATATATATATATAATATATATATATATATATATAATATATATATAATATTTTATTATATTTTTTCTGTTACACATTTTTAAATTATAATAATTTTAAATATAGTTCTCTGGACATTTTCCCCTATTTTTGGAATATTTTTCTAATAATCCTCACCTCTTTTTGAAACTATTTATGTGGCAATTTTCTTGTCATCTTTCACTTATTTCTCGCAATCTGTGAAATGTTTCTTGCCACGTTGGTCATTTCTTTTTTGAAGAAAACAAAACAAAACAATTTGCTCAGGTTTCAAAGGTCAAATATCTTTTGAAAAGCATCTGAACGCAGTACAAGAAAGCTGATGCTGATTCAGGTTTCAAGGGGTTTAACTTTAATTTAGCCGACACTTTATGAAAACTATGATTTTTTTTAGTCTGACATGTACAAATTCTCATCAACACACCCACTAAATCCAACCTACACCTTCCGTTCTCCAAAAAAGCCTGAAATTAAGCTATGAAATCACAGTGCATGAAGTTTAAATTAGAGCGTTCAAATAACCCTTCAAGTTAATAGCTTATAGATTGATGCTGCTCTTTGTGGGGAGGCTTTTTATACCGACTTCATTTGTTATCATTGCATCATAGCACTGCTGGCAATTTACTTATTTGAAGCTGACCTCATTTCTTTGGGATACAGCCAAGGTTTTTAGCATTATTCCTCAAAATACCTGCATATTCTACCAGCATGCTCGCTAACTAAACAGAGCTGAATTTGCTAAACTCCTGAACGCTGACTCTGAGCGAAGCCGGCACAGTTTTTTGTGAGACGGAGGAATAGATCTCCGGAGATGTTCATAAGCCAACTCTGCCAACCTCTGCATTTTGTTTAAGGAGAGAGGAAGAAGAGGTGTTGGAGGGTATTTTTAGCTTTTCTTTACCTTGGGTCTGTGATATATTGAGACCAAGCCTTCGGGCGTTTACCGTGCCGGCACAAGTCATTGAAATAACTTTGCCCGATACTCTTGATACCACGTTTGACCCCGTTTGCTAGATAGGAGTAGGCTGAGATGAATTGTGTTCCTGTAATATGTGTGGCGGGAGGTGAGAAAGCAGTGCGGGCCCTCTGAGTAGACGCTCGCTCTTACTGGGCCACTTCAGGTCACCGAGACGATATCCATCACTGAGCCTACCACTGCTTTACACTGGAGTGTGGCGGGTCACATTCAACACAAAAAAATCCTGAATTCAAAGGATGTAATTATTTTTAGATCTGATACCTGCCATGGAAAAAAATAAACTAGAATTACCGCCTTGTGGTTGTATGCCTCCTCGCACCAGTCTAGTCACATTTAAAGTTTACATGTACTGTATGTGTGTGAAAACATGGATACTTCACACATACCTTTCCCTCAGCAGCACAGAAGATCTATACAGTCAGCACTTTCCAGATTAGTGTCACCAATTACAGTATCAGGATATGACAGTGAATAATGACCAGAAAAATGTTTTGGCAGAACATCATGATGTCACAGTGAAGGTGACCTTTGACCTTTTGGATAGAGTATGCCATCACACAGACATTTGTGTGAAATTATGTCATAATTAGCGAACAAACTCTCCAGTTATGGCCAAAAACATGTTTAACGAGATTCCAGTGACCTTGACCTTTGAACACCAAATTCTAACAAGTTCATTCTTGAGTCCAAGTGGACATTTTTGTCAAATTTGAGGAAATTCCCAAAAGGCCTTCTTAAGACATTGCGTTCACAAGAATGAGACGGATGCAAGGTCACAAGGATCTTGACCTTTGACAACAAAATTCTTATCAGTTTATTATTGAGGTAAAGTGGATGTTTTTGCCAAATTTTGAGAAATGGTGTTCTTGAGATAATGTGTTCATAAGACAGATGCAAGGTCAAGGTGATCTTGAACTGTGGCCTATTGCCACCAAAATCTAAGCCCTCAATCCTTGCGGCCACGTAAACGTTCGAAAAATTTCCCTTAAGGTGTTGTTTGGATATCACGTTGACAAGAATGCTTAACTTACGTACTTACGGACAGACAACCCGAAAACATAAGGCCTTGGTTATTGCCAGCTCTGAGGCATACAAATCCTGAATTATTATTATTATTTTAATACTTGAACTAGCAGCTAACACCTTGGCCATAACAAGGAAAAAATCAAAAGGATCTGATTGCAAGGCATGCGATTTTTACAGCCCCAGTCCAAAGTCTTCCTGACAACTGCCAGCCATAATGGATGTTCAATGCAGCATTAACAAATTCAATTTGGGCTCTGCTCATCTGGCCTGTGCTCTTGGTCGACGGTTGTGTACAAGGCAAACATCTGTAGGGCTCTCCTCCTGTGAGGCTCAGTTAGTTGGTGGCTGACGGCTGATGCAGCCATTACTCAGAGCGGGCTGACGACTGGCCCAGACAACCATCTGTCGGAGGTACGCCTCACTCTCCTTTCAGATCGATCTCTGTCATGAATCTGTCTTCTAGCGCTCGTGTGGAGGAAGCTTTGCAGTTTTTTATTTCTTTTGTAAAACGTGTTTGTTTCATTCCATACATAACCTTTAGACCATATACAGACTCAATCCCCATCTCTTCTTGATTGGACTTCTTTATCTCACTGTGATTTTAATCAGTTTCCTCGCTATCCATATTTTATTTCCATCCTCATCCCCTACCTGGTTATCAAATTTTTCGTCTTTCCCATTTTCTTTCACTGTTTTTTTTTCATTTAATATTTTCATCTCCCACTGCGCCCCTTTCTCAGTGCCTTCTCTTTTTCCTCACTTTTCCTAATGAATAACACAGTTGTTAGCTCTGCAGGAGCTCCACAGAAGAGACAGCAGGTTGCTCGTGATGGAGCATCCATTGCCCGACTTATAGACCTGCCTGTGACGGACACAAGTTGATTTTAATCACATTCTGCCAAGCAAGCAGAGAGCCAGGGGAAGAGAGATGAGCTGGTCAACACGCACTCCTTACTCCTTGAAAATCAGCTATTTTCTATGTAAAGAGGCAGTTAGGATGAAATTGGATGACTGAATGTCCCTATTGAAGATGCAGATGCTTGATGGCTGCGAGCTCTCTAAAACTCCTTGACCCCTGACCGGAATACAAATTAGAAATGTGTATAATGACTGAAGCAACAGCAGAGAAGTGGTTTCTTTTCTCAGTTTACCTTCTTAAAGAGAGATATCAGATATATGTATAGGTGTGAATGACAGAAGCAATTTAAAGGCCGCTCAATCTGTCCATCCATTTGAGAATTAACAGGAGGAGAGTGACTAATAAGCAAAGGGAGGCAGGTGTGATCTGCAGCAGGACAGACCCAGGGCACGGTGAGCCTCGGGGAACACCATCAAAGCAGCCAATCGCCGCTCTCAGAAACCTTCAAGGACAATCTCAGTCACTCAATGTGACACAAGACAGGTGCAGTCCGGGGGCGAGAAGAACAAGACAGACAGATTAAACTGCGAGGATAAGAGCCTATCTACCAACCCACGTCAATATGAGCCCCAGCAGCTGCTGATTTAAAATGGATTCAACATTTCCCTTCTCATTATCCTATTAGCCTGTACTGGCCGGCTCCTATAGGTTCATATCAGCCGACCAATCACGTTCTCTCCCCCACACCGCCTTTAACTGAAGCTATTTTGTCGCCATGGTTATTTGGAATGGTTCAGTAATTTCATTGCTGACTCGCTGTTTGATTTGATTTGATTGTTGATTACACAGTATTAAACCACTTCAAATGTTTTTCACACTCCGACAATTGCCATATGTGTAGTATAGCACCTGCTGCTGTATATTCTATTTATTGTAGTGTTGCCAGTGGTGATATGGGGAAAGGAGAGCTAAAACTGTTGACCAACCAGTGACATTTTCACAAGAATGTTCATAAATACAGAAAAAATCTTATCATTACGTGACTGAGCGCACCTGCACCGGGATAGCTACTCATATACTCACTCACAGCAGAACAGAGAGCCTAAAGTTCAGACGTGACAAAGACATGCCAAAAACAAAGCCCAGTTGTGCTGCAATCTGAACAAATTCCTCTTCATTAACATAATCAGTGATCCCAACGCTTCAGTGGGAACAAAACACCAACAATTAGATCACTGAGCCGATTAATTGGCCATAGGTATGAGACGCAGTCACACACACAAACACTCCCTGAAAAAAAAAACACACACACACACACACATTACAGTAACAAAGAGAAAGGAGCTTAAAGGATTAGATGATTAATCGATTAGTTGATTGAAAGAAAGTTAATTGACTATTTTGATAACTGATGAATCGTCTTAGTCATTTTTCAAGCAGCTGTATGCCACTGCAAACCAGTCAAGCTGCATTTATGGTTTACATCCACATTTATGAAAACAGTGCTTCACACACATCTTCCCATTCAGCAGCACAGAAGATCTATACAATCAGCACAGTTTCAAGGTGCACACCCAAGATCTGTGCATCTTACCAAATGTCTCCTTTTATGTCAGTTATGACGTTGAGAAATGGCCAAAAACCATTATGATGTCTCAATGACTTTGACCTTTTGGATACAAAATGTCATCATTTCATCATTTTATCCCACTCTATCCTGTGTGAAATTTTGTCATAATTGGTGTATAAATTCTTGAGTTTTGGCCAAAGGGGACATTTTTGCCAATTTTGGCATAAATGCTATCAAAGTGTCCTTGATATATTGCAATCACAAGAATGAAACTGATGCAAGGTCACAAGAACCTTGACTTCTGATTACCCATTTATAGTTGACTCCAAGTGGACATTTGTGCCACACTTTGAAAAGAAAAACCAACAAAAAAAACCCCAAAGGACTTCACAAGAATGAGGCAAACGAGGTCACGGTGACCTATGACAGTCAAAATCCAATTGGTTCATTGTTAAGTCCATGTAGACATTTGTGCCAAATTTGAAGAAATTACCTCAAGGTATTTTTGAGATAACACTGTCACAAGAATGGGACAGATGAACAGACAATGCAAACAATGAGAGTAAATTAAGAGTCTTTGGGTTTTTGTTTGAACAAAGAAAGCACACTGAAGATGCCACTTTGGGTTCTGGGAAATTGTAAAGAGGATTTTTCAAATTTTGTAAAACATTTTATAGACTAAAGGATTAATCGTAAAATAATCAGCAGATTAGATGATAATGAAAAAAAGTTTTAGTTACAGCCATATGAGAGAGACAGACAAAAGAGAGGGGCATAGATGAAGAGACCTTTGATAGTTGGCAGTGTTTCTCCTCCATTACGATTAACTTCTGCCCACCAAGGGGGTTTTTAGCCTCTTTCATTTTTATGTTGCTTTTGCTTTTTCACTGGAGCGCTGTAAGTAGTTTACAGTATCAACACCCAAGACAGCATCCATTAGAACTTGTTCATTTATGCCGGGACACTATTTTTCTGAATTTTCTTTATTCTGTATCCTTATAATATGCAGATCAGCTCTACAAACAAACCACTGCTTTAAAAGTCTTTATTCCTGCGTGTCACAACCTCAGCCCCCCCCCCCCCTTCCAGCCTCTGATGTCGCCTCATAAATCAGAAAGGACATTTTTACTGTTCATGCAATTTTGCGTAATTACTCTGGTGTGCACCAATAAACAATGCAGCGCCATGGAGCTTTTTATGAATTATACTACATGACATACCAGTAAAAAGGGGCCTGCACAATGCAGAGAGTATGATAGCATTAATATACACTCTGTGCTCTCTGATCTATTATAGGACACCAGCAGCAGGAGGCCTGCTCATCAAAGAGCCATCATCTCTCCTAATGATATCAATTCGACCAAGTGCCCATTAAAACATTTAGTGGGGATAGCTGGCCTGTGTGCGAATGTGGGAGGCGCTTATTCATCAGCATTGCATGCACACACCTACAGTGTAAGTCTGTTTTCCTCAAGTTTATACATACCGCAAGCATTCTAAAACAAACACATTTCCAGCACAGACCAGAACATGCTAAAACCCATTAAGCTCCAATTTGACATACACACAAAATAAAGACATTCAAGAGTACAAGAAATGCACAGAAAGGCAGCTGAGTGTGATGAAATAATCATTGGAAGCCATCTCTTCTAAGAGAATGAACAATAAGCGCTGGTCCCATTCACTCTGTTGCATTTTACTTCCACACAGGACATTAAATATTTACCAATAGTGGGTCTCCTGAAGAGCCATGAGCCATTTTCAAGGGACCAACAGTCCATCTCTGACATCAACCTAACACCTATCCTTTAATTCAAGAAAAGAAAAACATGGTTTCATTTGTACAAAGATGTAAGTAAGCTCCTCAGTCTTCCAGAAGAGTTGTGTGTCTGTAATCTTAAAATCTATTTCAGCAGGGCGGTCTATTAGCCATAACTGATATTTCAAAATTTGCAGCAGTGCTTATATTTTCTTAATGCGCCCCCTAGTCCTACTATAAATCCTTACCCCAGAAAAGGAAAAAAACTCTTTGCATTGGCACGTTACGTAAGAGTAGACGTCTTTCTTTCACCACCGATATACACGCATACGGGCTGATAGACGCAGAGAGAGAGATTGGTCCTAAAAAAGAACTAGGCCCTCATTACAAGGCGCAGTGTGATCGTGCTGCATCTCAAATACCCACCAGGCATCATTACAACCTAGAAAGGGTCCAAAGAAGACAGAACAGAGACAACACTGATTCAACACAGTCCTAATGAAGCCTTAAAGCGAGAGGAGTGAGGGGGGGGATGAGCGATGGTGACATGATGAGGGACTCTGACAGGAGCAAGGGACCAGACAGGGAGCAGAGCTTAGGAGATATGAGGAGATCCCACGCTCACCCTACAGTACTGTGAAATAATAATGGGTCCATCTGCCCATGTCGTCCTAACAGACACTATTTCAACACTGCAACAAAAGGTTGAAATCATGGTGGTGTTCAATTTAGATATAGTAAGTATCATTATCAGAGTCAAAAATCCTACCTCAGGTTTAGGGACAAAGGCCCGTCCAGGGATGGTGAAGCAGTTGCGGACTGTGCAGAGATACTGAGCCATAATAGACAGACGACTCCTCTGTTTGCTGCCTGTGCTGGCTGTCAATCTCTAAATGGAGAGGACAACCACAGATGAAGTCATGCAAATTCAGTAAGAGCAGGCTATTTGTTGAGTTCATGTTATGTTGCTTTTAGTCGTAACAAAACATGTCTGTCAAATATATTGCATAAAGGACAAAAACTGGAATAAAATTACTATTTAATCGTATCCCAAATATGTTTTTATGTGTTGTTGATAAAAAAGAATAAGCAAACACATAGCTATGAATAATGTGACTGGTCCAAATGAAAAAAAAAAACTCTCAAGATTTATGTATTTATTTTAGTTGAAAATTATGATTATGGATCAAGAAATCAATATTTAATCCCAGCGATAGAATAAGACATTTAATACACAATATTTTTTACATATATTAAACTTTGTTCATTTTAGTGTTAAAGGGACAGTTCATCCCAAAATCAAAAATACATATTTTTCCTTATAGTGCTATTTATCAGTCTAGATTGTTTTGGTGCAAGTTGCCAAGTGTTGGAGATATCGGCCGTACAAATGTCTGTCTTCTCTCCAATATAATGGAACTAGATAGCACTCAGCTTTCGGTGCTAAAAGTGCCAAAAAAATTGCATTTGAAAAACTCAACAGCAATGTCTCTTTCCAGAAATCAGGACCTGATTACTTTAGATAATGCACAGACCTTGTTCTGAGCAGTTAACTACTAATGTTTTTCAAAATTCAATGGCCGAACAACAGCATCCTGACACACATACACCTTGTAAACTGAAACATCCAGTAGCGTTCACGCACCTCTGCGACCTCTTTCTGGAAAGTGAGAGTGAGTCGGGTGCGTCCATAGATGAAGGGTCCTGTTCTGTTTGCTATGTTCTCCAGCCACTTAATGATGAGCTGAGTTGAGACGTTGAATGGTAGATTGCCTATGATGTGAAGGTTTGGCGGATCTGTAGAGCCACATATACACAGTTATGTCAGATGGTTTTAATCCACATGACAATTGAAACAGCTTTTATAATTTCATATTCTCACCTCCCTCCCATGGCTTAGAGACATCTTGTGTGAATCCTCTGTCCATTCTGTAGGTGAGTATGTCACCGTGGACGATTTTCAACCTCCCTGGTGCTGCCTCAGACAACAGCTGTGAAAATGGATGTGATATAACATTAAATGAAAAATGAAAAGGTATTCAGGAAAAACTAAATAACCATCAGTCACTCTGCAGGTGGCTAACGATGCTGCGGCTGAAAACAGAGTGACTGCTCTCATGAAACTGACAGGTGAAGGTGTTAGAGCTTTTTACAATGACTGACCTAACGACCTTGATAACATTGTGCATAAGCCCGTGTCACTGTAGCTGCTCAATTTACCTTCAGCCCTGGGATGAAGCGTGTATCCTTCTCCACCACGAGCACGTCCGCCGGCCCGGCATTGAGGATGGAGCGGGTGAGACCGCCGGGACCAGGACCCACCTCACACACATGGGCATCCCTCAGACTGCCCGCCTGACGCACTATTTTGTCTGAAACAATTGAGATAGATGACCGACTAAATGATGGGTGTCATCAATATTTTTGCATACATTCTGTGAATTACTTCCTAACTTAGTCCAACTCATGCATCTTATAAATTACACCATATTCTGCTATCAAATGTCTTCATCTGAGTCTCAGGTATCTAAAGTGAGATTAATAGTGTGTGATGTTACAATACCTGTCTGCCTCCATGTGATGAAGATGAGGTGCATTAATCTAACAGTCACCTTGTCCAAGGACGAGAGAGCAGATCAGACCTGCACTGCATCACTGATAATTATATTAAGGCTCAAGCTCTGCAAGGGCTGTAAACAATTGACTCGGTCCATTCACATTAAAAGGAGATCTACTCAACCTTGTCCATACAGAAAAGCCTGTCAGTTTCAATGCCTTGAAACAAGGCTATGTGGAGCTGTGCAATCAAGTGCACTGGCAAAACACACCACTGTGCCCTGAGTGCATGGTAACAAATTACAGGAGTGAGCAGGTATTGGTGCACTGCAGATAGAGTGGAAGAAAGAGTGAGGCAGACTAACCTGTGAGCCTCAGGTCCAACAGAAAGTTCTGGGACAGCTGTTTCTCAGCTCGCAGGTTGTACAGCTTTATGAGCTCGCTCACAGTAGGCAGAGGAGGCAGACGGAAAGACGCCAGTTTCCCTGAGGCAGCCATCGTTCAGGAGAACACTGTGAAAAACAAACACACAAAAGGTAAGAGAAACTATGATCAGCTTGCTCAGCAGCAAAGCAAGTCAGAAGCTGAGAGGCGTACATGTCTGAAAACACTGAAAAGGGCAACATGTAAGGGATTAATGGTAATAATCACACACCAGTGTTAGTATTTAAAAGATTTTATAAATAGTATGTTAGGTCAGGGTTGACCTTTTCAATTGCAGACACTGAGAGGAAATGCATTTAGGGATAGGTATTTTGATATTTTGGCATGTCCATTTACAATTATGCTGAATCAGCTTTATATTAACCTTTAGATTCAAATACATTAATGCTTTCCCACAAATACTGCAAAGGACACAGTGTGTGAAACAACGTGGTTGTGATCTATAGGTGCCTGTCAATTCTGGCAAACTGTTATCAATTCCAATTACTTTTTTTTATCAGATCATGGAATTGATTACCAATGTCTAGCCTCTAGCTGAGCCATCAGTGCTAAAACGTTGCATGTGTTGAAAGTCTAATAATAAGATCTCGTGCACCACCTAGTGGTGCTATAACAGCTTAGTAAGTGACCAATATGAAGACACAAACAGGCGTTGTATGAAAGACTGTTACCCTGTCAATGTGTTTTGCCTAAATCTGAACCAAACTTTATTTCTAACCCTTACCACTTGTTTTAGTGATGCTTAATTTGACCACGATCTTACCCTAATTGTGGTGGGGAGCGCTAGGTTAAATATCATCATAGAAGTGGGAAACAACAGCATCAGTAACACTATTCAGAGGAGGAACAGGCTTCGACAAGACCTGTGACTGCAGTATTTCACTCCACATTTTTACAAAACACGTTGATGTAGTTAATTTAGTTGACGGTAAGGAACGCTGTAGCTTCGCTTGTACATTGTTATACATGAATATCATTAGCTAACTATTACCGTACAGTAAATTAAGCAGTCAGGAGTCAGTAAGACGACCTCAAGATGGAACAATCAACTTTAAACTCCTGTTGACATCTGACCGAGCTGTGACACGGTTGTTAGCATCGCAGCTAATGTTAGCTTGTTGGTCCAAATGCTGCTAACAGAGCGGGTGGGAAGGCACTGAAATCACACGGCACACTTCACAAAGTTTCTCAAAACCGCGTTAGGGCTGAAAACAAACTACACGTGAATACAGTAAGAACAGAAAGCTTAAAATACACAAGAGTTTAACCCACGTTTCTCACCGGTGCCGTTTTCCTCGCTTATATTTCCGTATTCGTCATTCTATTGACGTACGAGTATCCAATGTAACTGCGAGATCGCTAAAATAGCCCAATCACATTGAAGTAGGCGGGGTTTAGCGTTGCCCTTGAAAAGCAACTTATTGTTGATGCAATGATGCGACAGAGACAGAAGAGGGCGACAATTCAATTATCTTGTACGGCATTTTTTCAAGTAAAACTACAAAAAGCAGTATTGGTACATATTGTTCTTGATTCTTAAATCAAAGTGTTATTATATACTTTCTTGATATTTAATCTATTAATGTAATCTTAATGAGATTGTAGCAAAGACACTGATTTACATAGCTTAGACAAAGCTATACTGTAAATTCTGATATGCATCCTTAGGTTGCTATGAAAAGGAATGCAGCATCCACTCAATATAATCTAATGCACATGACATTTAAAAGAATTAATAGACATGGTTATGATTAAACACAAGGCCCTCTCAGGCTTGTAAACACACAATAACCCCGATTCCACTGTCATTATCTGGCTATGATTTCAGCTTTTTAAGACATCTCCACAGTGTTGAACTAATTGAAACCTCTCATCTTAAAGTGATTAGCAGCCTGCTTGCCTCTCGTCCACTGCAGGGCAGAAATCCATTGTTTAAGTGTTTTGTCGCGCTGAATGATGCTCAGCTGTTGTTTGGAATAAACCCCCGTGGCCCTGTGATCTCCCGTCTCTGCTTACGACCCACGCTGGGTCAGGAGTGTCAAAGCTTGAGATGGAAATATCCTTCCCTTCCAGGGTTTGGCAGATGAGTGGCAGCTTTGTCTCCTGCTGTGGCTGACCCTGGGAGAGAGCTTCAGGCCCTCTGGAGTGTCTGCTGCTATGGAGAGGTTACTGCAAAGTCACCTTCTTGATAGTTTATTCAGTTTGTATGAAACACAGCAATGGGACCAGGCTATTAGACTAGATTATAGAAAGTACAAGATTCATCACATGGAGCTCTGAGTGGTCATACCTCCCAATGATAACCTATTACATGTACAGTGAATCTCTCCTACATGACATCCAAAAGATTATATTGCATCTAATACATCTTAAGGTATATGGTCGTCTCATCATTAACTAAAAATATCTAGTTATGGCTTTTACCTGAAGACTGCAGAATAGCTATCAGCCATTGCCATCTTTCTGCCTCACTGTCACCATTAGCAATTGCAGTAAATGAAATCATGCCTGCAACATAATAGCCTGCTGGTAATACAGCTGACATAAACGCGATGAACCCCAGGAATGAAGGAGCCAAGACCATATCCTTTGAATAAGACAAGAAAACATCCAAAGGAATTTCTTTGAACTGGATTATGAATGATGTTAAAATATTTTTTTAAACATTTTGAATAGAATATGTAAATATGTTTTCTTAAGTGTATAATCACCTGAAAATAAGTATTATGTTGTTGTTATCTTAGAATAAGCCATATCTATAAACAAAGGGAGTGGGTCCTCGTCCATGGTGATTGCTGTTATACACTGCCATGTATCTACAGTAACCCAGAATGGACAAAACAAACACTGGTTCTAGATAGGAACCTCTGTGTTTCTGC
This sequence comes from Plectropomus leopardus, assembly GCF_008729295.1. Taxonomy (NCBI): domain Eukaryota; kingdom Metazoa; phylum Chordata; class Actinopteri; order Perciformes; family Serranidae; genus Plectropomus; species Plectropomus leopardus. Next base: position 21,580,150 of record NC_056476.1, on the reverse strand, counting down.
TTTTTGGCATCAGCAACTTTATAGCAGCGCCTCCTCAAAGAGCAGCTTCAGAAAACCCCTTTTTTTAAATGTGAAATTGCTTTATGTAGTGTTTTTAGCAGTATAATTCACCAGGTCTGTTTGCTTTGGAGAGGAAAAAACCTCTGTGGATAATTTGGCTTCTAGTAAAAGCCTCCTGAATGTCTGGATCTTAAGTTATCAGACAAAAAAGGTGAGCACACATTAGCAGGTGCTGTGCTGTGCTAGAGGCCCGTCTCTAATGAGTCAAACATCTGAGGGAAAACACTGATTTGTAACATGAAGCTGTTTTATTTAGTTTTACCAGTGTAAATCATCAGTGGTGTTTGTTTTGGGGAAGAGAAGACCTCTGTAGATTATTCAGATCCAAGTAAAAACCTCCTGAACATCTGTAGCAGAACAAAGGTTTTAAGTTATCAAAGAAAATGGATGAGCACACTAGCAGGTGCGGGGCTAGCGGCATATTGCAGATGGGCTGAATGGCATCAAGAAACACTGATTTTTTTAATGAGCAACTGCTTTATTTAGTGTTTTTAGTGGTTTACATCACCAGGTCCATTTGTTTTGAAGAGGAGGAGACCTCTGTGGATAATTCAGCCCCTTTAAAGAATCTCCTGAACAAAATTCACTGAATGAATTCTTAACAGGAGAAGTTTCAGCTGGTTGCAAACTACAATCTTCAGATGCAATCCTAGATGCCACTTAATTCCCCCATACATTGCACACTGGACCTTTATGTGTATTAGATAAAGAGGGTAAAAAAAAATCATGGTCCTGTCTAGTGATATTCTCAAATAAACAATTATATTAACAAGGTCCCATGTCTGTCTGTGGTCTGGGAAGCTTGGCTGCATGTAAAACAAAACCTCCATCTCAACACAGGAGGGCGTTAGAGAGTCTCTTCCTCCATGGGACTCCATAGTGTGTGATCAGCACAGACAGGAAATGAAACATAAGTAATTAACATTTCTGAGATGGTAAGTCATCTCTTAAACTGAAACATCAGAAGAAAAACAAAGACAGAAATACTTAAGAGTATATAATTTTCAAGCCAATTTCAAGGAACAGAGTAACATCAATAAACACAGAAACCACAAGAGATGAGATGTCTTACAGTATGTTCAACAATAACTTTTGTTGTGATGATAATTTAAAGTTGAGTATTATGTTCTGGTATTTTACTGGATGAATGTTATTGATGCTGTAACAAGTTCAGCAGGGTTAACTGCCTGAAAAGTGAAACCAGATGTAGGCCATTATGAACAGCCATTTGGATACTTGGTTTAAGAATTTACTATAGCAATGTTGTATTCCCCTGAACACAAAATAATTGGAAAAACTGGAAAAATAAACCACATTGTTTAGTCTTGATTAAACAGAAGAGTAGTCTGGAAGGAGACGGCAGTATGAACACTAAGTTATGGTAATCCCTTGGCTCAAAGAGTCAGGATAAATACAAGAAGTGCTTGTTTAGAACAGTTTAACTACTGTACAGTATGATTTCATTTTGATTCTATTAATGAATGAAAATTGTGCACATTTATCACTTTGGACAGGACACTATTACTGTGTTCAGAAGTGGAAAATCCAAATCCTGATTAGACATACTTGTCTGTCAACCTTAAAAAAGAATCTATGGTACAGCACCACATCAAAGAAGCTGTGGTATTTCAGCACTGGAACTCTTGTGGTTATCACTGTGTTCCTGTGATACATGTGTTGTGGTATTTTTGGTCATACTCTGAGATTTGTAGGAGAATTTACCATAAGACGTTTGGTGCTCTGTGGCACTTGTGCTTTGTCTGAGTCCATGTCTGACACAATAGTTTCTTATTGTGAAGTGTCGAGCAAAAAACCCAGAATATGTGATCAATGTTTCCTGTGTGCAATGTGTTTTGTGACCAATAAAACCAAAGGGTAAGATGCTTGTCAGCCATGGTCAATATAATCAGGAAGTCTGGAGGTTTTGGGGCAAATAAGTGAGGGTGGTCTGCAAATGCATCCTATGGCAGTAATATCAAATGAATAGTACATTCATACAGGAAATCTGATTATTTTCTTTCTAGCCAAGAGTTAGATGAGAACATTGATACCACTCTCATGTCTGTATGTCAAATATGTAGCTGGAGGCAGCAACCAGTTAGCTTAGCATAAAGACTAATAACAGGGATAAAAAGCTAGCATGGCTCTGTCTGACGCTAACAATCCAACTACGGTATCTGAACCTTTAAGGCTCAGTAAATAAACAAATTGCACCTTGTTTCATAAAGCCCCACAAAAATTAGAGTGAACAAATGGCAATGTATCGTTTTAACCAAGCAACAACCTCCAGGTTCTGAAACTGAAACTGTATCAGATGTGTCAAAATCTGCAGTTCCTCAAATGGCCACTTAGGGGCTGGTTCATTGAATGTATATAAAATAAGGGCTGGCTCCAAATGCAAGTCAATTGCCATAGAGCCCCATGTTAAAATGCCCAACTGCAGTCAAAATAAACAGGCTTTAAGCCTAGTACAAAGGACAGTTTTATTCTTTGTAGCTAATCTTCCCATTTATGAAAAATGTATAGGAGTACAACTTTAAATGACCCACCTGTTTAAATAGTAGTGAGGCTTTAAGTTAAGCATAATTAAGGGCATGGCTTCTTTGGCTGATAAGGTGTCTGCGTATTATCACCTGAGTCCACCCCATCGATGTCATTAGACACATTACTCTGTAACGTTGGGTGACCAAAATTCAATGGCTGGACACCGATTGCCAGTGTCAATCTGACACTTTATGCTGACGACAGTTGATGTTGATATATTGTTCTTATTTTGTGTTGCTGAGTAACCAAAATCCAGTGTCTTTCCAATGTCACATGTCAACATTATGTTGACGTAGAATAATTACATTTAGTTGAAAGGTATGGAAAACAAAACCAAAGGTCTGCAAAACATCATAATGTTAACATCTACCCGTGAAATTCTACTGCTGTTACACATTTAGAATATCGTTAACACAATTTTCATTCCAACCAAAATTTAATGTCTGTCTGATATGAGAGTCCAACGTCTTTCTGATGTTATTGACATCCAGTGCCAGCTGGGATGAGTTAGATCAGCCTCTTGCTCCTCCACAGCTCCACCCTCTCATCTAAATATGGTCACCTTTGGCTCCAAAAATCCAAGATGGCAACAGCTAAAATGCCAAATATGAGGTTTCATAACAAAAATCCACAAACCAATGAATGACGTCACAGTGGTTATCTCCATAGTTTTAATACGGTCTAAAGTTTTAATTTAGGGGTTTTGTGGCAGTATTTCTTGGCCAGGAGCTTGTTAGGAAACGTCCCGGTTTCCTGACAAATGCCAAGCTAGCTGTTACACCCTGTTTCCAATATTTATGCTAAGCTAATTTAGTTGGCTGCTGGCTTCATATTTACAGCATACATGGAAGAGTGATATCAATCTTGTTACCTAACTCTCTGCAACAAAGCAATTAAGCATATTTCCCAAAATGTCAAAGTATTCCTTTAAAACAACACACTGCAGGTGGCCATAAGTGCTAAAAAAGATCTACTTATGTACATTACTCCAGCCTACACATCCATGACTTTTTCGTCACCTTTTTTTTTTTTGACTCCATCTCTGTTGCTAAAAACCTCTTTAAGTCTCTGCATGGCTTCAGGCCAGGAACACCATGTTCCCCGCTGTCTCGGCCTAGTCTAATCTCACTCTGCATGGACAGCTCATTAGCATCTGTCAGCGCGCCCAAAACTGAAAATGGCCTGGGAGAGCTGAGGTGATGTCTGAGCAGAATAAGTGGAAGTGATCAGAGAGTCGCTAACGTTGCAGGAGTGTTTTGACGACAGACGTGACTGTTGGGACCTCTCAGTCATTACTTTGCTGCAGGGGAGCATATGACGACAAGGTGACGCTGAGGGATTTGTTTGAAAAATTAAGGTGTGTGTGTTTTCTTGCAGACAAACCGAGGGTAAAAGTAATGTGGTTTACATCATCAGCTCACAAGATTCATTTGCTTGACATGCTATTGTCTTCTTTTTCCATGTTCCCTTTGATAAAACCGTCAACAAAGATTTACGCTGAAGCTTCCTTGCAGCTGGATGACAGAGCTCAATTCTCACAGCAACACTTTATCACGCATCTTGCATTAATTAAACCAGAGTGCTATTCAGTTTGATCGCATCATATAAGTGTGGGAATGGCAGCTACTTCAACCATTTCTACAATGATTCATAACAACCGCAGCCCCGATGGGCCCAGAGAGGACCACCGTCCTGTGGGCATTATATATACAGATTGAAATCATAACAAACCTCTTCCTCACTGGATCCCACCACATGACTTCATTTTTGGGTGTGGGAAGTATGGCATTCAATCAAAATACACTTCTCATGACCTCAGTTTGGATAGATCTTCCTCTTCGATACCACATGGAGGGGGATGACTTCATATGTGGGGGGAGGCGTCTGTCAAACAAATGGGCTTTGTTTTTTTTTTGCTCTGATTCACTTGTTTCATACATTACAACAAAAGGGTTAAAAAATGTCTTTGATGCTACTGCAGAGCTGGTGAACTCTTCGGTGACCTTATATCTCCAGGTATCCAGTGACACTTGGAAGAGTTAAGGAATTTAAGGAGTTAACAACCAGAAAAAGAGTGTTTCTGTGTGTTCATCTGTCTGTGCATTTGTGTCTGCTGCTCATTTAATTGAACAAAACATTATGTCAGCCCCACACCCATATTATCCAGCAATGGTTACGTGTGAACAGAATTGCTCTTGGTCAGATCTGCATTGCAACACAGAAGAAATGACAAAGAGGGAGTGAATGTGTCCATCTGACATAATTCCTTTGTGAGTTTATCTGTTGGTTAGCTGTCTTTTGTTTGCTTTGGTTTCCACCTAGAGATAAGGGTGTCATTCTGTTCCTCTTTCCCTCTGGTGACCAGACAAGACTTTTTACAAGAAAAAAGCAGCCTGTGGGGAACTCCCTTGACCCATCATGCTTCATACAATCCAGATTAAATACAGTACCACAAAAAATCCTCCAACAACTAATGTAGAGGTAACAATAAAAACTGTGATTATCATGACCTACATACAAGATAAACATTAACCAGTAACAGATAATAGGGTCAGGCTAGAAAGAAAGAGATTTGACCATAACATTTTTGCTTTAGCAGCTACCTTGTCAATGAGGCCACTGACCAGATATAAAAGGTACCATTTTATGCTAATTTTTAGGCTCATTCTTGTAATTGGGATTTGAACTAGAACATGTTTATGTGCTTTAATGTTCAAATAACATGTTATTTTTATCATACTGTCTGCCTATCTATATCTATATTCACCCTTTGTCTGAAACGCCTGTCTCTTTATCCTGAAATGACCAGTCTGCTCTGAATGTTTAGAGGCTTTCCACATCTGCGCTCTCTGTGCTTCTGCACATCCTTTCAGGCAAGGAATGACTGTACTGGCACTGTAAAGAAAATGTCTACCTTTACATAGTAAAGCTGTGACAGCATAACGTCACTGAAGTCCTAACTGCTAGTTTAAAGGCACAGTTTCTGAATACAGGCTGTGCATCTCTCTGTGGATTGACTGTTTTCAGACTTTCACAGTATTTTCATAGCCCCAATACCTGTGATGGGAACTTTAAGTAACTGTCCAAGTACTCACATTAGACTACTATAGAGTAGCCTAAATGAGTATTCACACCAAAAACAGCAACAAAAAAAAGATGAAGGATGAAGGGCTGTCTTTGAGCCACCATCCTGCTCAGTTCTACCTCTGCCTAGTCAGGCCGAGCCAACGCAGCAGCAGTGGCTAACATCCGACACAGAGTGGTGTATCGGTCCCAATAAACTCACACCGAAACAGAAATGACTGGACTCTGTCCCCTTAATAACCGTTAGGAAATGTTAGCAGTGTCAGTTAGTTCTGTCTTTGAGCATGTGCAGACAGACCTCACTAGCTGTTTCCCAGTGGAGAGCTCACACTCCTGCAACAGTAGTCCCATGATAAACAGCGAGAGCGGGACTAAGAAGCGCTGAGGCAATACACTGCACGGAGCACAACAATAAAAGATTTTACCCATTTCAAATTGTAATAATGGTCATGTTCAGATGTGGGAGGTTGGGGGGTGGGGCGAGTACTCTATACATTGAAGGAATACTAACGTTCAAATGTGTACTCAAGTACTCATGCCCATACCTAACATAGGTCTGCTTTATAATAATGACCAATCACATTACTACAAAGAATTCCCCAGTGAATCTTGCCTTTGGCAAACTATTGCACTGGGTCCTTTGTCCATGTTCACAAAGAAAAGGAGAACCATTTTACCCTGGGCATATCATTTGTGACGTTGATATACTCAATCACAATTCCTAGGGTTTAGGTTTTGTGTCAACATTGGGCAATAGACCTACACTTATGAAGTAGGGAGTTTGGGGGTCGTCTGCCAGAATATTCTAAATTAAATATTCTAAAACACTTTCTATCCTCCATTCTGCTGAAATGTATGCACCTATTTGTGCCTTTTCTGCAGCAACTATGATGGAAATGTCTGATGATGATTTATGTCATAATAAAAGTCCTCTGTTACTTTCATGCTTTAACTGGGAGAGACAAATGCACATGCTTTAAATATTGAGGGGGACAAGTTATTTGCCTTTTATTTATATAAAGATCAGCTCCCCACTTGTAGAATTCAGGGAACTGCAACTGTTGACTCTGAAAGGACCTTAAGCACTATCCCAGAAAAAAAAGTAGGTGAACCAAATTTAGGTCTGTTTACTTTCTACTGCTTCTGTGCACATGTCTAACCAAACAGTGCCCTGGCAGCAAAGTTAGCTATTCCCATTGATGCAGAGCACAATTACTGTACCTCAGATTTAGCTTGCTGGCCTTGTTTTCTGCAAGCAGGGCCAAAAAGAGAGTCTAGCTGCCAAAGTCCTGGAGAGTTTGGCCTCACTCAGCCCTCCTAAGTCAGCAATTGGTGGTTCCTTGGACCACTGTTAGGGCTTGGGTGGCTCCTGTCACCGGACTTTCCCAGCATGAGAAAATGGCATAGTTCAGCTGTCACCAAGGGTCAGTGGGGAGAGTTAACTCTAGCTGGCCAGCCAGAAACATGTAGTATTCAGCTAGCCTCAGCTGCTAACAGCACCCTTGTTGGCAGGAGTGGATGAGTTAAATATAGAACTATACTTTTAGCCTTGGTGACTCGAGTCAAAAAGAGTAAAGAGAGACAATGGAGGATGAGTGAAAAGACCTGGCCCCTGACAAAGGACATCACCGCACCTCTGCCTTTCCCTTCACTGGGCAATGACCCTTTTCAACCACTGCGAGGGAGCAGAATAGTGCCTGCCTTCCTTCCTCGCCACCCTTCTGCCTTTCATTCTCACACACTCCTCAACTGACTTCTCAAAAGGATAGGAGGGAAAGAAAATGAGAGGTGTGTTTTAGACCGCTGTGCAGAGCAGATCTGGATAGGCTGTGGGAGTGAATGAGGGAGGGAGGGTGAGGGAGGGAGAGGGAAGTTACAGTGCTCTGTTATTGCTCTCTACCATTCCCTCTCTGAACCGAAGAACTGTGAGGAGAGAGAGAGAGAGAGAGAGAGAGAGAGAGAGAGAGAGAGAGCATAGCTTGAGATGGCTCTTGGCACAAATCAGTAGCCAGCACAAACGGACACCACAAGTGGACCACACAAGCCAAAGGATATTAGTGGATACTTAAGTGCTTTGTCTCTTGGAATTACCCTTTGGCGTGACTACTAATTGCTCCAACCTGGGGACAACACAACAGCAGGTAGGTCTCCTAATTTCTCCTAATGAAGGCATTCTTGTTCTCCTCCACCCTTGTATGAGAAAAAGCCAAAGACAGCCATGTGCTTCTGGCAAAGCTAGGCTTATCAGCTGTTCTGCTTTCAAACTGAAACACAGGAAACATCTCAGGTACAGGTGCTGCCGCTTTAGCTGTCGTCAGTGTATGAAGCTAATAAACAGAGCATTGATTGATAGAAATCCACTTGGCTTCGCTTGCGGTTAGAGCTGCTCTGCGCTGTATGAATGAAACAACTCTTCCTTGAAGCATGTACTTAATTCAGCTCATTTTTTATACTTTCAAATAATATGGATTTCAACATGTTGCATTAATTACTTGCCCATGAGAAGACAAGGGGCTACTCTTGGTGCTGTTAACAGCAATACAGATTTGGCATTGTGACAATGCATGCAGAAAAGAGAGTTATGAATCAATCATTTCTCTATGAATTGCATCTTATGTCACTGTATGAATTAGACCATTTAGTGTGTAGGCTTTTGTGCGGTGCATGTGGGAAGAACAGGGAATGATATTGAGATATTGACTATGTAGGAGAAAAAGAAGTAATGTAGAAGAAAGACAAGTAATGTAAGAGAAAAAGTAATGTAGGAGAAAGAGAAGTAAAGCAGGAGAAAGATCAGTCATGTAGGAGAAAAAGAAGTAATGTAGAGGAAAGACAAGTAATGTAAGAGAAGAAAGTTATTTAGGGGGAGGGAAGTAAAGTAATAGAAAGAATTAATGTAAGTGAGAGTGAAGCAATGTCGAAGAAAAATATGTAATGTAGGAGACAGAGAAGTAATGTAGGAGAATCAGAAGTAATATAGGAGACAGAGAAGTAACATATGAAAAATAGAAGTAATGTAGGAGAAGCAGAAGTCATGTTAGAGACAGAGAGGTAATGTAGAGGAAAAAGAAATAATGTAGGAGACAGAGAGGTAATCCATCTTATTTGTCTGTTCATGTCTGGGAACGTTACTCTGCACTCATATATCTATATATATATATATGTGTGTGTGTGTGTGTGTGTGTGTGTGTGTGTGTGTGTGTGTATAGAAATACACATCTCTACCTCAATCTCAATTTCTTCCACAAACCTAACACCTCACTATTGCACCTACTGTACACACAGCATATACAACACCCCCACCACTGCCTAACATTGTGAAGCTTCTGAGGCCTCACGAGCCGCAACAGGATGACATCTTTCATCCTGATTATTTATGGATAGTAATGACGCCAAAATGAATTCCATTTCATCCACATGAAGTCATCTGCCTTTTACAGAGGAGACACATGGCTCCTGCTATTCGCTTGTACATTTGTCAAGGCGCACATCACCTTGCATCAATAAACCGAAAAAGATAATATGAAATATTTCGCTCTCAGCAAGGGAATGTAACGCAGGTGTGGCTCATGCTGCTGTCAAAGATCCTTTCTGTCAGTGTCCAGGGGCTCTGTGCAACCTCACCCTTCCTCCCTCCCACCCTCTCCAGCTGATGTGGCCTCTCAGTGATATCACCAGTGACACCAGGCAAAGAGAACCAGTGGCCAGATATTACTCATTAACATTTTTGTGCCTGTTCCAGCTTTATCTAAGCTCATCCTCTCTAGCTCGTGGCACATGCCCCTGCAAAAGTCTGTGAAACTCAATAAGCCAAATGGCCCCTCGAGAAAGACAGATTTGTGAATGTTGACTGGGCAGTTATCAGTCCCAGCTTGTAAATGAATCAGTTTCACTGTAAATCAATGATGTGGACCCTGTTCGAACTTAAACCAAGCCAAACATACCTGGGTGTTTGCCAAAGCAGCATTGATTTGAGATGCACTAAATATGTCACTGGCTTACCTCATGACATTGCTATAGCTCTATGTCACTTGAGTAACTCAAGTGACAGGTTGTTAAGGGCATAGTTTAACTGAAAGGTGCAGTGTTGTGCACGAGACTGTGAGAAAGAAGACCTTTTACTTTGTTGCAACATTTAGCAGTTCAAGTGACAAAGTTGCACACTTCCAATGCCCCCTGCCACAAACACACAAAAACAATATACAAATACAAATATTAGATAAATAAAAGCTATACTGTTTACATAAATTAAACCTGCAGTGCAACATATGCCACCTTATTTAGACTTCATGCGGGCTATCGGACAAAGGCAACATAATAAATACATTAATGTTAGTTTATTACCATGGATGCATTTAGACAACTGGATACAGCACTGAACACGGCGCGCCACGTTCTTTAGAGTTGCTTAGTGGCACGTGAAGCCAAACTGGTTCAACTGCTGTGTATACAATGACCTGCATGATCCAGCGATGAGTGAGACTACTTCCCTACTGTACATGCCCATAGAGCATGTGCATTAGAGTCTTGCAGCAGCCAAGTAATGTAACTTTCATTGGTGGAATGGCAAACTTCCAGTTTTGGTCCTCTGCTAATTTGAATGTAGATAAAATTATTTTATTTTGAGGCTCTTCTAATCTGATGAAATGTTAACACACTGAATGGATCAAAGCCTGATAGTGGTCATTTCACGGGGGTTGCACACTCAAAAAATATGTATCCCCTGATATATAGATGTCTTTTTTGGTATGTATGTCAATGGGAAAGTCTTTTTGGGCCACTGGCATCATGTGATGGTGTAATTACGAAAATTGGTTCCAAAGCCCGCCACACTTCCTGAGGGCCTGTTTACGCCTTTGAGCCTATTGTATTCACAGTTTTTGTAAATATATTGAGGTGGACATTTTTTAGCATATTTGAATATTAGGGGGATGTGTGCCCCCGATATACATTATTGTTACTGCTTTGATTTTAACCAGCACAGGATGAGAAGTAATGATGTGTTTCTGCAAGAAGTGCTTGTGGCATGTAAGTGCTTGTGGCATGAAAGAACCGCTTGCCTCTGAAACTACAGAAAATGCCTAATACAAAAGAACTAAGAAGATATATAGCCAATAAAATAATTTGAATTACAAAAATTAAGTGCGCATTATAACTAAGAGTTGCAAAAACAGGACACATTCACTGAAGAAGAGTACATGTGCCTTTAAATGTTTCAGATGCATTGCTTTCATTATTCTTTGACACCTCCATGGTTTCCTGCACATTGTCAACTCAGTGACCCCATTCCTTCCTTACTGTGTGTGTGTGTGTGTGTGTGTGTGTGTGTGTTGAACATGCATGTCTGTGTGTACATATAGGCAAAATTGGTCGAGGAATACGTCTATGTGCATGAACATAAACACAGTATAGTAAGAGGGGGAGCTTGTTGCTGCCAGTAGTCGGTGTCTTCCCCATTACGTCTGGTGGGCCTCAACAACAGCTGTCACTGACACATGCACAGCTCCGGTCCTATAAGGGCCTCTCGTCTTGAATTCCAAAAATGCAGTTTAGACACATTTGGATATTTCGCAGAAGAGTGGCACTTATAACTCATGTTCCCTTGGTTTAAAAATAAGTCCTTAAACACCATAGCAACCCAAGATCTTCTCAAGATCACTTGATATGCAGTGAGCAAGATAGCAAAGTGTACTTGCTATTAACAGTAGATTGGTTGTTAATTGACTCTTGACATGTTGTAGTAATATTAGATCTAGTGAGGTCATTCACAGTTCACATACAGTAGAAAGATAGTGTTGCAAATTTCTCCAGTTCTTAAGCTAATTATTAATTGATGTAAGAGACATTTGAAATCCAACAGATGGGATAGATTACTTGATCACATCCCCACCTTCTCTATCCATGCCATGCTTTTTATCTCTCATCTATGTTTTTTGAGGGGAAGTGACATCATAATGACTCTTCTAGTAAATTGATGTGTGAAGATTACAGCCACTGAAAGATCTCATCTGTTTGGTGATGTCACTGATGTGGAGGAAATAGGGAAAAAATACAAAGAAATTGGATAGCGTGGTTCATTGTCTTTGCGTGCTGTAATTTCACACATCTGTTAGTAAGACAGAGTTATTCGACCCGATACCCATTTCATTCTATATTTTATTTTTGTGTCACATGCAACAATGAGTTCCATTGTTTAAATGATGAATAGTTCCTTAATCTTATGCTATGGTCTGTATGCATGCTATGTCAGCGACATTTAGTGACATGAGCATGTGTCAATTAAACTTTAAAAATATCTGTGTTATAACAGTGCAAAGGTCCCAATGTAGCTGCAGTGACAAATATTGTAATCTATGAGCTGCAAATATAGGAGTGTCATCAGCATAACTTTGAGCAATATTTCTTAAACCTGCTTGGTTAGAATTATAATACTACAGTACTGCCAGTATACTAGACGTACAATGAAAACAAATATGCTGTCTGAGCAAAACAATGCATTTCACTGTTAAAAACCTCAGCATTGACGTGCTAAAATCCAAAATCTCTTTCTTCTATACGAGGGCCCTTAAAACCGGTAGTGAGACCAACTGATTAGTCCTGGGATCACTAGCCATGACAGAAATGCCAATCTGTGGAATTTTGATCTACACAAGACCTCAGACACATGGTCGACTCCATGACACTGTATCGTATCTGAGACTGCTTCATCCATATGTTCTCTTGCTGTTTCTATTCATAGAACAGCCAGAACTCGATCTTCTCCTTGATCTTAAGCAGATATTCACTCATGCCACTAGTCCTGAAGAATCTGATGCATGATAAGTCAGTTTCCATTTACAGACACTCTGGATAAACCTAAATGCTGTTTCTATGAAAATTAACTCTAAAAAACAATGAATATGTTCATTTTATCATCCTGTATATTAAAGTATTATGACAGATGAGGATGAGTCATGTATTCCAGCAGCTGCACCCATCCATACGCTTGGTGACAGTATGTTATTGGGAACAGTGGGCTTGGTATGCTGTATGACTGCATATGATATGCATCAAAGTCTCCCATACGCATCAGTTTTCATAATGCATGACCCCAAATTAGAACATGTTTCAACGTGTAGAGATTTGCTATCATTCATGATCATTAAAGTAAATCAAAGTGAATATTAAACAACCAGCAAAACTATGATAAATAGGTCATATTTTATAAGATAAGATTCAAGAACTACCTGCTCTGAGCACCTACATTCCTCTCTGTTTGCTTATTAGTGAAACCTTAACTGCTGAAACTACAGCAGGCTCTAGTGAGAGGATCGGGTTAATGTGACATCAGGAGAATACTACAAGATGAAACCCACCACCTATGCTGACATTTTGCTCCAGTATGATGTGCCAACGTTAGAGTTATTGTCGCTATGAGGTATTAATAGAAGCCATCATTACACTAAGACAAGCTGTAAGTGCTTGAGTTTTGTCCATGAAGGTTCTTTGACAGTTCAATTAAGTGTTACTGGAAAAATGCTCCTGAAAAGTATTAAGGAATGTGTACATGTTTGAGGCAGTGTTGCCATCTGAGCAGAAAAAGCTTGTCATCGTTCTCTACCTAAAGCATCTTTATTTTCCTGGAACATGGCTGTTATGTAAAATCTGACCCCAGAGGTCACTGGCCATCTAGGCTGTCCATCAAAATCCTACAGACTGCAGCCTTGCTTGGGAAATAGGTGCTTGTAGAGCTTCCAATATCAGATGGATCGACTTGTAGCTTTGAATCTCATCCACAGCTACAGTTTTGATTGAAATTCCTATATCTTGGCGGGAGGGGTGTTTTTCTTGTCAGGACGGAAGAGCTTCTCAAGCGCACTGCCTTTTTATCAGTGTCCTCTGACAGAACAAGTTGCCAAACGCTTGCATGCAAAGAACATTTCCCACTCCTTATTTAGTCACATTGCATGTGTGGTGTAAATGTATCAAAACCAGTGAATACATTTTGTCCAGCCACATTTTTTTGCAGCTGCTGTCCTTATCCCTCATCTCTGGCAAATGAATTTGGCTTTTACTTTGTATGTGAATATCAAAGATAATAATGATATTCACCAGCATTGCAGTCTAATATTAAAGGAGATAAAGTGTGTAAAGATAGATATAACATAATATGGGTGTCAATAAGGCTTGCAGTAGGGCAACCAGACCGTATCATGCCTGTGGGTACCTGGCAGCAGTCAGTCAGTCATTTTCTGTAACCGCTTGTCCTCGTAAGGGTCGCGGGGGGGCTGGAGCCAATCCCAGCTGTCATCGGGCGGAAGGCGGGGTACACCCTGGACAGTTCGCCAGACTATCGCAGGGCCGACACATATAGACGAACAACCATACACACTCACAGTCACTACCTGGCAGCATACAGGCAAAAAAAAAGATCTGTATGTGGCATTTTGTCTTCATTTTATTTCCAGAGTAGATTCTGGGTTAGAACATGCAGGTCATTGTGGATGTTGGAAAATAGATATATTAAGAAAATATTGATAATTGTATTTAATGTTTAAGCATTTTTGTCCTCCTCTTTGTGTGGCAGCTCTGTCTTCTGGAGTTGTAATTATCACCAGGAAGAGCTAACAGGCACATTAATTGTGGAAATGTGCTGCTCAACATTATGAGAAAAGGCAAAAAATATTCATTTTAGGTTCACATGTATGAAATGTCCCAAAATCATCACATTAAATGTGCTACCTCACGGTTTGGGTTGCGGATCTTGTGTCAAAGGGTCAGGTCAGGTCAGATCAGATCTGGTTGCAGAATAACTGGTCATATGTGCAGGTGGCTGGGTGGGTGCAGTACTGTGCGGGAAGTGAGTCTTGATTCTGGATCATGCTAAAAGTTTCCATCCTTGTTTCTCTTGCTGATGCTAATTTGGTTGCTAGTATTTTAGTATTTCATACATGCATTGCATCATCTATGGAAGAGGACCTGCTCCCTATGTACAGTATATTTAAAGGGCTCTTCCTTGTAACGAAAACACAATTCTTAGTTTAAGGTGATTAAACACAAATATAAGCATTACTAATTAACGAAGTGTTTCAACTTTCAAGCAGAGCTCAAAAAAAAAAAGTGTTACAGCTCTCTTGTATGAAATGCTTGGCAGTACATGGAATTTAAGACCAAAGATGAAAGTCTTATAGTGAACATCAGATTCACAAACTTGCTGACCACAGAAAAAATTTTATAGCCTTTTTTTTACACACTGGAATGGACGCACATGTTCTGTTTGGGCCTATAAATACTTACATATGTGACAGCTGGACCTGCCCAAACTGTGGGATTGACTTGGGGTCCCGTTTTAAATTTAGGCTCAGTCCTTGACTGGGTCCTCGCTGGGTATTAGGCATCCCTTTCATATAAGAAGTCACCATGGAATTGGATGCGGGGCAATCAGTAACATTGTGCCGATGGTTCAGATGCCACAAGTGTGTGGGGGCACTGTGGCGGGTTGGCGCAGACCTTAGAGTGAAGGCTCATTGTCTGCCAGCTCTCTTATATTTTCCAAGACAACTGGGAATGTTGCATGTCAGACTGGAATCCAGGCCACGTGCCTTTGGAATTACCATTTGTTGCTCGGGAGGATTCACTACAATCAAGACTGCAGTGACCGGTCAAAGTGGATCAAACAGTGACGACATTGTATGGATGACAAAGACTTGTCATTAATTGGGCCTGTGAAATTTTTGTGATCGTAACTGTCTCCTAGTACAGCTGTCACGGAAATGTTTTGTATGAAGCCTGTGTAACTTCGGAAAGCTAGACTTGAGTAATTATGTCCTTTAAATGAAACTTAAAGCCTCTTTAATCAATATTTTTATATTAATTATGGATAAAATAACTGTGTGAAATGAAAGGTGATGCTGAAACCGACAAACTCACAGAGATTTATCACCCAGCTCTGCAGCTTCATTCATTTTTACAGTGTTTTAGCATCTTTCAGCTAATTGTTTAGTTTTAGAGCCTGCAACTTTACTAGCTTGATTCACTCTCACCGCCCTCATCAGTGTTTTTCCAGATGCAGTAGGCAGCTGTTTTCCGTGAAACTGCTCTAATAACCAACTATGAGCTGGACAGACTACCCAGCAACATTATAGACATGCAAAGTTAGCAGCTGATGCATTTAGTGGAGTATTTAGCAACTAAAGAGGCAGATATTTCCCCTAGGAGTTGGTTGAGACCAAACCCAAGCTAAAGGCAACTTAATATTGGACCAGAACTCACCCGCTGGACATAAACAGGACTTAAAATTAATGCTAAGGTTACCTTGTGTCTAGGTAAAATGTGAGCTGTGTGCGAACATCTTCATTATATCAACTTTATCAGCTAAACATACATCAGTGTTGTACTTGCTGCTTCTTTTGTTGCCAAAAAACTAAATGAAGGCAGATTTATGTAAACTCCTACATGTCTTGAAAAATATCTATCACCACAGGAAGCTCAATGCTAGGAGAGCCAAATAGAGTATAAGGGTGTGAATGTAAACAACTGAACTAATTTTGTCAAAGATCAGACCCTCTGCAATAAATCTAAATTGATATTTGTGCATTGATGAGGGTAGTCTGAGCGAGACAAGGTACTCTGTTTGCAACATTTTTTAAGAAATAAGAAATACATATTTTTCCTCTTACCTATAGTGCTGATCAATGTAGATCGTTTCGGTGTGAGTTGCAGAGCATCAGAGATATTGGCTGTGGAGGTGTCTGCCTTCTCTTCAATATAATGGAAGTATATGGCACTTGGCTTTTAGGGCTTGTAACCGGTACCGGGGTGCGTCACCCTTTAACAGCTATATGTTTCCTGAAATACAGGAGAAGAAGGATGACACAGGCAGATGTGACTCACTTTTTCTCAGTCTAACGCAATTATATTTTATTCACATTGCATATACTGCATACTGTTATTGCTATCCGTTTCTCATTTAACCAGCTTTTGCTGTTAATACACATCTTTTGTCACAAGTACACACACAATAAAATATCAAACCAAACTCAAACACATATGCTCTTAGTGTCAATTTCATATATCTACATTCATTTACCCAAAAGGTTTTGGTCATAACTGCATCTTAAATGCACTGACTCAAAGATACTGTACCATACCATTTGGATTAGCTAATCACAGTTCAGTTAAATACATGCTCAAAACCAACACGCTGAAACAACAGACACATTTTTAACACAGTAATAAAACACAAATAAAATAACGCAAGGAGTCTGTTAAGAAAGAAGCCCACACTATACAGTGGAGATGTGTAACCCAACTAGTCCCACCGTTAGCCTCTTGCTAACGGTGTTACCTAGTGCAGCGCTGCCATTACAGTTACTCTCGGCCGGCGTCATGTTTTCAAAACAAAAGCGAACTCACCTTGCACTTGCACTTAAACCAAAACTGTCTTTTAACCTTAGCTAGTAAGTTACAGCAGTTTCTGATAGGTTTTTACCACATTACTAACCTGAAATACAGAAGACAAAGGATGACACAGGGAGACTTAACTTGCTTTTCTCAGTCTTCCGCAGTTATGAGGGAACCAACAGAAAATGACTACACTCTTCAGGGCATCCCACAGTCTCACACTGCTCCCCACCGCCATAACCTGATGTGTCAAGCCAAACTAAATTTGGTCCACAAAATCACATCACTTTCAGGAAAATACATAATTTTTAAATAAAAGACAACGGGGACAAAATACAAAATTCTTTCGTGAACTGTTAATCCACAGGCCTTTTAGTGATCAGCCTAATGTAGGAACTATTGTCTTTGTACCAAAACACCTGCCAACCGTATTACTGCGCAGAAGGAGGCGCTTATCTACTGCTAGCTGACCTAGCAACACTGAGCTAGCTAACATTATAGCTTACCCGAGGAGGGTGGCAATAGTGTTTACAATACTGGCCCTCTGAGACATTTTGCTGGTGAGTTCCTTTATAGATTTGCTCTTTTATAATAACTGTTTACAGTCATTTAACTCTCAGCTGTAACTCCACACACACCCACATTTGCCTGCTTGCTCTGTTGAACTGGAGTGACACCGCAAAATGAGGCGGGCGGTTACAGTAGCTTCTCTGAAGTTTCATGGCATCAACCCAGATATTAAAAATAAACCTTTGAGTGCCCAACTCAGTGTAAACCATTTCGTCGCCGTTACTAAGGAATTCTGCCCGAGTCATTTACAGTACTGCACATGTTTCTATGTTTCATCACTCTTTTCAAGTCTCAGTGTTGCCAGTTTTAATGCTTTCCACCACTGGGCTTCTCTCTGGTCATAACTCTCTGATACTGCTTGAATGGTTGGATGAACACAGTAAGCGCTCTTATACACTGCTGTGCTCTGACATTTGACTCAATGATGGTGAGCCTGCAGCTGAAACTAATAGTTATGGACAGGAAAGAAGGCACTGCAATTAATCTCAGCTCTCATTGGAGCCAGTGTGCACTCAGTGAACTCCCAGAACTGAGATAAGAAATGTTCTTAATGTGTTGGTTTGAACTGAGAGATACATTCACTGTTATCTTGCAAGCTTCCCTCTCATGTGCTTGGGTCTTTTTTCCTGGAAACAGAAGAGAGTGGTTTCAAGCATCATTAGAATTCACTGCAGTCTTAACTTTGCTGACCACTATTACAGCAGAAGATAAACATTTTCTTGATGTTAACTGAAACCTTTAATAGACTCACTTTCCAACCTTTTGACATTGCAAGTCTAATACCTATTTTACAACAGCACATTCACATTTATCATCTTGTTTGAAACTAGATGGACTGCTGACTGCTTATTGATGTTTTTGTCTGGGCAGCTGTGTGTGTGTGGTTGTGTGTACATGTATGTATATATATATATATATATATATATATATATTTATATAGTAGTTTATAGTTTTATAGTTTGCATGCAGTGTGTTTTGTGTTTTCGATTGCATGTATCCACTGCGCTTAACAGAAAATTCATGACATTTTGGCAAGCTCGCTCAGGATGTCTCAATGCATGATTCAGAGGTCAGGGTCCTATGACATCACCACGGTTCTTCGGTGGGGATTTTGGGGGCCGGGAGCGTTTTCTGTTTGTAATTAAAAAGTGCTGTTGATGTCATATCTGAAATCAATCAAGAAGACTTGCACTTGCTCAATGTCCCAAGGCTGTTGCTGGAGAGCTTAAAAACACACATGTATGCACATGCACACAGTACACACTGAACACATTCACAAAACGAGGCCCACACACCTCTATTCTTATGTGCTACAGTGCGTTTTTATAGGTGTAGATTTCAGCTAAGGAATGCAAGGGACGTACGAATGTACCCCTCGATACATAGCACATGTGCACTAAAAATAGGACAGTAGCAGTTTTACTTTGAAGAAATTTAAGACATTTCCAGCATAAATGTATACAGAAATGGGTCAAATTGGTGAATAAAATTTTTACTAGAATGGAGGAAATTACGTTCTTTTCACTCAAAATGTTCTAAGGAACAACCCTCAAAACCCTCATTTCATATGTGTCTTGCCTAATTTTGTAGCAAAACCTGCGCCCTTCAATGTCTTTGATCATTTATTGCATTGTTCACCCAGAGGTAGCTAATTTCACCTAATTTGATTTTTGAAGTATCCATATATTTGTGTTGAAGAGGAAAATATCAAACAAATATGATTACAGACAAGTATAATAACCTACTGATTTTCAGTAGCCTAAATTATTGTTGCAATAACCAGTAGCTGTCAGCTACGATAAGCTAGCTAAAAGTTTGCTAGAAGTACTGGATTAAAATAATAGTTGAAATAGGTAGCTAAACCTAATTTAGAAACAGTTTGGTTTGCTAAAAGTGATAGTTAAATTGTTGAAATAGTTACTTAAAGTGATTTATAAGCAGTTGAAAGAGTAGCAGAGCAGTCTATCCATTAGCCTACTTAAAGTAGGCTAATGGATAGACAGTTGAAATTGATGGCTAAATGAAATAGCCTAGTTAAAGTTGTTTGCAAAAAGCAACAAATAAAAAGCTGAAAAGGTTAGCTAGCAATGTTTAAATGTTAGAAATATGTAACTAAAAAAAGGCTATAGAATTGATTTATACAACTGAAATATTTTGCTTGAAGTACTTTATAAAAGTAGCCTGATGAGTGACTGAAACAGTTAGCTATAATAAAAGTAACAAACAAAAGCTGTGTTCAAAATCGTCCCCATCACAGATATAGTGCACTATAGTGTTTTTGCCATTTTGTAGTGGTGTTTGAATTCTCAGCTGTTAATTTCATCCACTATATAGTGCACTATAAAATGCCCACAATGCACTGCAAATTTGAGTTTACATACGATGTACACTTCATTCAACTCCCGTCTACCACAATGCGATGTAGTTGTGTATTTCTGAGGGGGAAAAAATTCCAACGTAGTGTCCGAAATCTCGTTTGGTTTTTCCCTATATAGTGCACTATTTAATACACACTACATAGTGAATAGTGAGTGAGTAAATGAGGGGACGGTTTCGACGAACACAGCCGATATGTCTGCCACTGTAAGCGATAGTGTTGTAGTAGGAATGCTAGGTTAACCAAAGCGACTTTATCAACTTTATGAAAAATATCATAGCATCTACTTTCATATATGTAGGCTAACAGTGTTAAATCACATCCACTTCAAATTAACATATTTAAAACAGAAGATTTTTAGCTACTAACAGGACTGTGGGGTACATCAGACAAAAAAGGATGGGAACCAGTATGAGCAAACAGTACACATGTAGCATACGTATTCCTCAATGTTATTCTGCGAGCTTGCTGTATGTTTAAGTAATCATGCGTGCTACCGGCCATCCCAATATGACTTGTATCGTTATGACTGATTAATGTCATAAAATTAAATTTAGAGTCCGTCACCAACAGATTTATTTTCAGGATCTGGATAAAATGTTTGACTCAGACTTTTAATGTCAGCAGAGAAGGTTAAGGCACCCAGGAGTGCCACAAATGTGCTTCCAGACCATCAACACTCAGCGTGAGATACACAAGCCTTGTGAAAGGACGGGATGTGTCAGGAATGCACACACTGCCATACAACACATGGACACACACACACAGTGCTGGGTAATTGTGGATATTTATTCCAGATTAGGAATGTTACAAAGGGCTGAAATCCAGTTGTAAAGCTGTTTATGTGTACAGTACGTTTGCGGTCATGTGAGTGAACATGTCATTAGATATAGACGCCAAAGTCATAAAACACCCTTGTGACCGTGCACTAACAGTATCTGACGTATTTCAAGTATCTGATATTTAGAGATCATCTTCAATTGAAATTAAAATAGTTTAAAATGGAATAACAAAACAACACAAGGATGGCATGATTTCATCTAAAAATAAAATCATGAGGCACCCAGTAGCTCAGTTGGTACAGCAGGCGCCTGTACAGAGGCTGTGTTCTCGCCTCAGTGGTCATGGGTTGGATTTTGGCCTCGGCCCTTTGCTGCATGTCATCCCCTCTGTCTCTCAACCTTTCACACTGAAGCTTTCCTATCACAAAAAAGGTAACAAGTAAAAAAAAACAAAAAAAACATGTTTCATCTGTTCTTGGTGCAGGTAGAGGATGAGGTCCAAAAGCAGCGGGGTGGAGAGCCCGGCCAATGGGGTGCTTGGGGTGCCACAGGGTGACCATGACATCAGCCAAGAACAGGAGGTGGGCCTGCCAGTGAAGAGCCTGAAGGCCAAAGTTCAGCAGAAGGAGGGTGAGGATAATTTGGAGGTGGAGGTGATCTCTGACAAAGAAAAGCTGCTGCTTGATTCCCCCGAAGCGGGAGAAAAGAGAGGCAACATTGTGGATCTGTCCAAAGAGGATCTGCTGAAACTGCTGGGGATCATGGAAGGAGAGGTTCAGGTGGGTTAGATGCTCTCTTTGACCTTTGACCTGCTGTAATAAGTACATGCAATAATGAAAACATACCTGTAAAAGGCATTATGGATGAACACAAGGTCAGTTTGAATGGAGAGTGCACATGCTTTTAGTGGTTTGAGTTTGACTGTAATTTTATGCACAATAGCTCTATCTTGTGGTTGAAAATGGCAATTTTATCATTCCTCAGAAAATCCGCAAATGTGCCTTGTGTGCACCAAGTGACTACTTAGGAGAAATCTGGAATCCATGAAACAAAGGCTGCAGGAGTTTAAACACCCTAAAAAAGAAGATGCACTGTGTCCAGAGGCATTTGAGCAAAATGCCACGTGTGACCATTTTTCACACATCATTTCTCACATTTGCATGTCTGGGACAACAACATGTGTCTCTTCAAACAAGAATCTAGATTAAAATAAGTCACACTCTTCCTCCTCATGTCATAATGTCCTGTATCAATTGTATATCTTTATATTTCTGTGTGTTTTTAGGCAAGAGAAGATGTTATCTGCATGCTAAAGTTCAAGCAGACTGTCCCAGGGGACCTCGAATCACGTTATGGCTCTGCAGCCCCTGGCTCAGCCCTCCAGGCCCTGCAGAGGGATGGCTTCACCACTGGCAGCGAGCCACATGATGCCAGTGTCTACCAAAAGCCCATGGTTGAGGTCAGTTAGCTTCTGCCAGTCACAGCAGTTATATGTTGAAAATCAGCTGTATAAACATTTCAGTGGTCAACACTGTAATGTGAAAGAGGTTATTATCACTTTAAATAAAAGTAAAATTCAGTTTTAATGTGTCCTTGTTCCTTGCATTTGTTTGTGTGTTTACCTGTGTGTGTGATTGTGTGTCTACACTCTTTCTCAGCTGGAGCGTCTGCAGGAGAAGCACAAGGAGACGTACCGGAGGATGCTGGGTCAATTGCTGCTAGCCGAAAAGTGCCACCGTCGCACCGTCCATGAGCTGGACACAGAGAAACGCAAACACGTAGACTACATGAACAAGAGTGATGACTTCACCAACCTCCTGGAACAGGAGAGAGAGAGGTGAGGAGGAGAAGAGTGAGGGAGCTGGGGCATTAAACTGGCACACCATGAACACATCAAAATTAATTCCTGAAAACTTACAAACTTACTCATCAGCTACATTCCTCTTGACATATAAAGTATTGTAGGAATACTAAAAAGATGTAATCGTTTGGTAATTATGATAAATGACTGTGGTTAACCAAAGCTTAAGATACTTCTACGTTATGCTCTACGACATAAAATAACCTGCTCACTAACTTTGGAGCTTTTATGTGTCCTTAAAAAAAAGATTTGCTAACAAGTGGCTAAATGAGACTGCAGAACAACATGGCTTTACAGCCTCATAGCAGCGATGATGCGACTGTAGTATAGTTCACTTTAGCCTAACATAAGCTTTTTACTTTGAGCAATGACACTTAGGCTTCAAAAATCCTGAAAGTGGTGTAATTTGTGAAGATTATTTTGCTGAGAAAAACGTGTACATTTCATAAACATTTGTTTAACATAGAGCCAATTTATCTGAAATAATCTGAAATCCAATTGAAAAATCCCATAGGCTTTTTTTATGAGGGAACCAGGGCGACATTAGCTTCCGGATTGGGCTTTTGGAGCCAGCCTCAAGTGGCCATTT